>NC_041233.1:19992757-19993544 GCF_002837175.3 Physeter macrocephalus | reverse complement strand
CTTTGGCTATTCAGGGTCTTTTGTGTTTCCATACAAATTGTGAAATTTTTTGTTCTAGTTCTGTGAAAAATGCCCCTGGTAGTTTGATAGGGATTGTATTGAATATGTAGATTGCTTTGGGCAGTAGAGTCATTTTCACAATGTGGATTCTTCCAATCCGAGAACATGGTATATCTCTCCATCTGTTTGTATCATCTTTAATTTCTTTCATCTGTGTCTTATAGTTTTCTACATACAAGTCTTTTGTCTCCTTAGGTAGGTTTATTCCTAAGTATATTATTCTTTTTGTTGCAGTGGTAAATGGGAATGTTTCCTTAATTTCTCTTTCAGATTTTTCATCATTAGTGTATAGGAATGCAAGAGATTTCTGTGCATTAATTGTGTATCCTGCTACTTTACCAAATTCATTGATTAGCTTGAGTCGTTTTCTGGCAGCATCTTTAGGATTCTCTATGTATAGTGTCATGTCATCTGCAAACAGTGACAGTTTTAATTATTCTTTCCCAATTTAGATTCCTTTTATTTCTTTTTCTTCTCTGATTGCTGTGACTAAAGCCTCCAAAACTATGTTGAATAACAGTGGTGAAAGTGGACAACCTTTTCTTGTTCCTAATCTTAGAGGAAATGGTTTCAGGTTTTCTCCATTGAGAACGATGTTGGCTGTGGGTTTGTCATATATGGCCTTTATTATGTTTAGGTAAGTTCCCTCTATGCCTACTTTCTGGAGGGTTTTTATCATAAATTGGTGTTGAATTTTGTTGAAAGCTTTTTCTGCGCCTATTGAGAT
>NC_041233.1:19990666-19992424 GCF_002837175.3 Physeter macrocephalus | reverse complement strand
GTTTGGGAGTGTTCCTCCCTCTGCTACATTTTGGAAGAGTTTGAGAAGGATAGGTGTTAGTTCTTCTCTAAATGTTTGGTAGAATTTACCTGTGAAGCCATCTGGTCCTGGGCTTTTGTTTGTTGGAAGATTTTTAATCACAGTCTCAATTTCAGTGCTTGTGCTTGGTCCCTTTATATTTTCTGGTTCTTCCTGGTTCAGTCTCGGAAGGTTGTGCTTTTCTAAGAATGTGTCCATTTCTTCCAAGTTGTCCATTTTATTGGCATAGAGTTGCTTGTAGTTATCTTTCATTGATCCTTTGTATTTCTGCAGTGTCCGTTGTTACTTCTTCTTTTTCACTTCTAATTCTGTTGAGTTGAGTCTTCTCCCTTTTTTTCTTGATGAGTCTGGCTAATGGTTTATCAATTTTGTTTATCTTCTCAAAGAACCAACTTTTACTTTTATTGATCTTTGCTATCATTTCCTTCATTTCTTTTTCATGTATTTCTGATGTGATCTTTATGATTTCTTTCCTTCTGCTAACTTTTCCTGTTTTCCTGTAATTGGTATCTAGTCTCATAACATTGTGGTCAGAAAAGATACCTGATACAATTTCAATTTTCTTAAATTTACCGTGACTTGATTTGTGACCCAAGATATGATCTATCCTGGAGAATGTTTCATGAGCACTTGAGAAGAAAGTGTATTCTGTTGTTTTTGGATGGAATGTCCTATAAATATCAATTAAGTCCATCGCATTTAATGTATTCTTTTGATTTCCATTTACATGGAATATCTTTTTCCATCCTCTCACTTTCAGTCTGTATGTGTCCCTAGGTCTGAAGTGGGTCTCTTGTAAATAGCATATATATGGGTCTTGTTTTTGTATTCATTCAGCCCGTCTATGTCTTTTGGCTGGAGCATTTATCCATTTACATTTAAGGTAGTTATCAATATGTACGTTCCTATTACCATTTTCTTAATTGTTTTGGGTTTGTTATTGTAGATCTTTTCCTTGTCTTATGTTTCCTGCCTAGAGAAGTTCCTGTAGCATTTGTTGTAGAGCTGGTTTAGTGGTGCTGAATTATCTTAGCTTTTGTTTGCCTGTAAAGGTTTAAATTTCTCTGTCGAATCTGAATGAGATCGTTGCTGGGTAGAGTAATCTTGGTTGTAGCTCTTTCCCTTTATATGTGTCTTGCCTCTCTCTTCTGGCTTTCAGAGTTTCTGCTGAAAGATCATCTGTTAAGCATATGGGGATTCCCTTGTATGTTATTTGTTGTTTTTCCCTTGCTGCTTTTAATATTTTTTCTTTGTATTTAATTTTTGATATTTTGATTAATGTGTGTTTTGGCGTGTTTCTCCTTGGATTTATCCTGTAAGGGACTCTCTGTGCTTCCTGGACTTGATTGAGTATTTCTTTCCCATATTAGGGAAGTTTTCAACTACAATCTCTTCATATATTTTCTCAGTCCCTTTCTTTTTTTCCTCTAGTTCTGGGACCCCTGTAATTCTAATGTTAGTGCGTTTAACGTTGTCCCAGAAGTCTCTGAGACTGTCCTCAATTCTTTTCATTCTTTTTTCTTTACTGTGCTCTGCAGTAGTTATTTCCACTGTTTTATCATCTTCCAGGTCACTTATCCGTTCTTCTGCCTCAGTTATTGTGCTATTGATTCCTTCTAGCGAATTTTAAATTTCATTTTTTGTGTTGTTCATCATTGTTTGTTTGCTCTTTAGTTCTTCTAGGTCCTTGTTAAACGTTTCTTGTATTTTCTCCATTCT
>NC_041233.1:19958368-19989752 GCF_002837175.3 Physeter macrocephalus | reverse complement strand
TTCAGCTTTCTTTTGATTTCCATTTGCATGGAATATCTTTTTCCATCCCCTCACTTTCAGTCTATATGTGTCCCTAGTTCTGAAGTGGGTCTCTTGTAAATAGCATATATATGGGTCTTGTTTTTGTATTCATTCAGCCCGTCTATGTCTTTTGGCTGGAGCATTTATCCATTTACATTTAAGGTAGTTATCAATATGTACGTTCCTATTACCATTTTCTTAATTGTTTTGGGTTTGTTATTGTAGATCTTTTCCTTGTCTTATGTTTCCTGCCTAGAGAAGTTCCTGTAGCATTTGTTGTAGAGCTGGTTTAGTGGTGCTGAATTATCTTAGCTTTTGTTTGCCTGTAAAGGTTTAAATTTCTCTGTCGAATCTGAATGAGATCGTTGCTGGGTAGAGTAATCTTGGTTGTAGCTCTTTCCCTTTATATGTGTCTTGCCTCTCTCTTCTGGCTTTCAGAGTTTCTGCTGAAAGATCAGCTGTTAAGCATATGGGGATTCCCTTGTATGTTATTTGTTGTTTTTCCCTTGCTGCTTTTAATATTTTTTCTTTGTATTTAATTTTTGATATTTTGATTAATGTGTGTTTTGGCGTGTTTCTCCTTGGATTTATCCTGTAAGGGACTCTCTGTGCTTCCTGGACTTGATTGAGTATTTCTTTCCCATATTAGGGAAGTTTTCAACTACAATCTCTTCATATATTTTCTCAGTCCCTTTCTTTTTTTCCTCTAGTTCTGGGACCCCTGTAATTCTAATGTTAGTGCGTTTAACGTTGTCCCAGAAGTCTCTGAGACTGTCCTCAATTCTTTTCATTCTTTTTTCTTTACTGTGCTCTGCAGTAGTTATTTCCACTGTTTTATCATCTTCCAGGTCACTTATCCGTTCTTCTGCCTCAGTTATTGTGCTATTGAGTCCTTCTAGCGAATTTTAAATTTCATTTTTTGTGTTGTTCATCATTGTTTGTTTGCTCTTTAGTTCTTCTAGGTCCTTGTTAAACGTTTCTTGTATTTTCTCCATTCTATTTCCATGATTTTGGATCATAAAGATAGTAATGGTCTTTCCTATCATTACTCTGAATTCTTTTGCCGGTAGACTGCCTATTTTTCTTCATTTATTAGGTATGGTGGGTTTTTACCTTGCTGCTTCATCTGCTTTGTGTTTGTCTGTCTTCTCATTTTGCTTAAGTTACTGTGTTTGGGGTCTGCTTTCCATAGGCTGCAGGTTTGTAGTTCCTGTTGTTTTTGGTGTGTGCCCCCAGTGGTAAGGTTAGTTCAGTGGGTTGTGTAAGCATCCTGGTGGACGGGACTGGTGCCTGTGTTGTGGTGGATGAGGCTGGATCTTGTCTTTCTCGTGGGCAGGACTGCGTCCGGTGGTATGTTTTCGGGTGTCTGTGACCTTATTATGATTTTAGGTAGCCTCTCTGCTAATGGGTGGGGTTGTGCTCCAATCTTGGTAGTTGTTTGACGTAGGGTGTCTACCACTGTAGCTTGCTGGTTGTTTAGTGGAGCTAGGTCTTAGTGTTGAGATGGAGATCTCTGGTCGAGCTTTCGCTGTTTGAAATTACGTGGAACTGGAGGTCTCTGGTTGACCAATGTACTGAAATCGGCTCTACCATGTCAGAGGCACAGGCCTGACACCCGGCCGGAGCACCAAGAACCTGTCAGCCACTCAGCAAAGGTCTCGATATTCCTGTTATCTGTTACACATATTTGTTTGAATCTCTGCACATGCTGTTTATGTTCCTTGTCTGCCAGGTTTGGTGTGGTTATAACTGGTTTAAACTCACCACCTTCCTTACCTTGTTTCCAGGTATGCTCTGGATTTGGGGGGAAGAAGTCTTCCTTACCAGGAATTTTTTAAAAGTCAAGTTTGTTTTTATAATTTGCATACAGCAAATTCACTCTTTATAGTGTACAGTTCTATGAACTTTGAAAATGCATGCAGTTGTATACCTACCTCCACAATAAAAATATAGAATAGTTCTACCACTCCCAAAATTCCCCCATGCTCCTTGCCGCTAACTGCTCTCGTGAGTCTTGGCCCCTGGCACCATTGCTTTGTCATCTCTGTAGTTTTGGCTTTTTTAGAATTTCACATAAATAGAATCATACAATATGTAGCTGTTTGAGTGTGGCTTCTTTCACTTAGTATAACACATTTGCGATGCACCCAGTTGTGTGTGTCAATAGTTTATTTTTGTTGCTGTTTGGCATTTCACTGTATAGCTGTATCACAATTTGTTTATCCGTTTACCAGTTGAAGGACATTTGAGTTATTTCCCAATTTTGGCTATGATGAAAAAAGCTGCTATAAATATTTGTGTGAAGGCTTTTGTGAATGTAAGTTTTTGTTTTACTTAGGAAATATTCAGGAGTAGGATTGTTGGGTCATATGGTAGCATGACTAACTTTTAAGAAACTGTCAAACTCTTTTTCAAAGTGGCTGTACCTTTTTGCATTCCAAGCAGCAATGTATAAGAGTTTCAGTTTCTCTGTATTCCTATGAGCATTCTGTAGCAAGAGTTTAAAAAATGTTTTCAGTTTTAGCTATTCTAATTGGAATTTAATGTACCTTGTTGTGATTTTAATTTGTATTTCTCTAATGGCTAATTATATTGAACATGTTTTCATGTGCTTATTTGCCATCCACATATCTTTTATTGCTGAAGTGTCTGTTAAAATCTATTTTTTTTTTTTTGAGGTACACGGGCCTCTCATATGGTAGCATGACTAACTTTTAAGAAACTGTCAAACTCTTTTTCAAAGTGGCTGTACCTTTTTGCATTCCAAGCAGCAATGTATAAGAGTTTCAGTTTCTCTGTATTCCTATGAGCATTCTGTAGCAAGAGTTTAAAAAATGTTTTCAGTTTTAGCTATTCTAATTGGAATTTAATGTACCTTGTTGTGATTTTAATTTGTATTTCTCTAATGGCTAATTATATTGAACATGTTTTCATGTGCTTATTTGCCATCCACATATCTTTTATTGCTGAAGTGTCTGTTAAAATCTATTTTTTTTTTTTTGAGGTACAAGGGCCTCTCACTGTTGTGGCCTCTCCCGTTGTGGAGCACAGGGTCCGGACGCACAGGCTCAGTGGCCATGGCTCACGGGCCCAGCCACTCCGCAGCATGTGGGATCTTCCCGGACTGGGGCACGAACCCGTATCCCCTGCATTGGCAGGCAGATTCTCAACCACTGCACCACCAGGGAAGCCCTGTTAAAATCTTTTACCTATTTTTTTCATGGAATTATACTAAACTGCTAGGCTGCCACAACAAAATACCCAAAACCAGATGGCTTAAACAACAAAAATTTATTATTTCACAGTTCTGAAAGCTAGAAGTCCAAGATCAAGGTGTCAGCAGGTTTGATTTCTTCTGAGGCTTCTTTCTCTGGCTTGCAGCTGGCTGCCTTCTTTCTGTGTCCTCACATGGTATTTTCTCTGTGTGTGCATACTCCTAGTGACTCCTTATGTCCAAATTTTCCTTTCTTACAAGGACACTGGTCATATTGAAATAGAGTCCACTCTAACAGTCTTGTTTTACCTCAGTCACCCTTTTAAAGTCCCTACCTCCAAATATCGCCACAATCTGAGGTACTGGGGGTTAGGGCTTTAACAAATGAATTTTGAGGAAACACAGTTCAGCCCATAACAGGGAGGTTTTTTTGCTTTCTTATTATTTGAGAATTTGTTGTGTATTTTAGATACAAGTCCTTTATCAGATACATGCTTTGCAAATATTATTCCCAGTCTGTGGCTTGTCTTTTCTCTTTCTTAACAGTGTCTTTTAAGAGCAGAAGTTTTAATTTTGATGAAGTCCAAATTATCAAGTTTTCTTTCATGGATTGAGCTTTCGTGTCATACTGAAGAAGTCACTGCCTAACCCAAGGCCACTGAGATTTTTTCATATGTTTTCTTCTAAAAGTTTTACCTAATTGCTCTCATTTGCATTGTTTGAGTTTTAACTGTGCTAAGACTTTAGGTCTATGATCCATTTCAGGTTACTTTTGTATATGGTATATGTTGGAGTTCATTTTTTGGGGTGTATAATGTACAATTGTTCCAGCACCATTTCTTGAAAAGACTATCCTTTCTCCACTGAATTGCCTTCATATCTTTGAAAAGAATTAATCTGTTGAGAGTGGCCAAGATGGCAGAGTAGAAGGACCCTGAGCTCACCTCCTCTTATGAGCACACCAAAATCACAACTAACTGCAGAACAGCTATCAATGAAAAGATTGGAACCTGCCAGAAAAATCTTCTACAACTATAGACATAAAGAAGAAATCACAATGAGAGGATGTAGGAGGGGTGGTCTCATGTTATAATCAAATCCCATACCCCTCAGTTGGGCAACCCACAAACGGGAGAATAATTATATTGCAGAGGTTCTCCCCCAGGAGTGAGAGTCCTGAGCCCCATGTTGGGCTCCCCAGCCCAGGAGTCTGTCATCAGAAAGAGGAGCTGCCCCCAGAGCATTTGGCTTTGAAGGCTATCGGGGCTTAATTGCAGGAGCTCCACAGGACTGGGTGAAATAGAGACTTCACTCTTAAAGGACACACACAAAATCTCATGTGCACTGGACCAAGGCCAATAGCAGTAATTTCATAGGAGCCTGGGCCAGACCTTCCTACCCAGGCTCTCCTGAGGAGGCGGGGCAGGGGCTGTGGCTCACCCTGGGGACATAGACACTGGTGGCAGACATATCAGGGTGTATTTATCTGTGTGAACTCTCTAGGTAGCTAATATCTTGGATGATTAGCACCAAGACCTGGCCCCACACAGCAACCTGTAGGCTCCAGTGCTGGGAAGCCTCAGGCCAAACAACTAACTGGGCAGGGACACAGTCCCACCTATCAGCAGACAGACTGCCCAAAGACTCCCTGAGCCCACAGCCACCTCCAGACATGCCCCTAGACATGGCCTTGCCCACCAGAGGACCAAGACCCAGCTCCACCCATCAGTGGGAAGGCACCAGTCCCTCCTATGAGGAAGCTTGTGGAAGCCTCTAGACCAGTCTCACCTACCAGGGGGCAGACACCAGAAGCAAGAAAACTACAGTCCCACAGCCTGTGGAAGGAGTCCACAAATGTAGGCTAGACTCTACCCTAGGAACCAGCTGGCCTCTGGCCCTTGGGTGATGAGAAAGGAGTGCACTGCTGGGGTGCATAGGATGTCTCCTACAGAGGGCCACTTCTCCAAGGTTGAGAAATGTAGCTAACCTACCACATACATAAAAATACAAATAGCAATTTAGACATGATGAGGCAGCAGAGGAATATATTCCAGATGAAGGAACAAGATAAAATCCCAGAAGAAGAACTAAGTGACATGGAGATAGGCAATCTAGTTGAGAAAGAGTTCAGAGTAATGATTGTAAAGATGATCTAAGAACTCAGAAAAGAATGGATGCACAGTGAGAAGTTTGAAGTTTTTAACAAAGAGTTAGAAAATATAAAGTACAACCAAACAGAATTGAAGAATACAATAAATGAAATGAAAAAACACACTAGAAGGAATCAATAGTACACTAAATGAGACAGAAGAACGGATCAGTGAGCTGGGAGACAGAGTAGTGGAAATCACTATTGCAGAACAGAAAAAAGAGAAAAGAATGAAAACAGATGAGGACACTTTAAGACACCTTTAGGACAACATCAAGTGCACTAATATTCACATTATAGGGGTTCCAGAAGAAGAGAGAAAGGGCCTGAGAAAATATTTGAAGAGATAATAGCTGAAAACTTCTCTAACCTGGAAAAGGAAACAGTCACCCAAGTCCCAGAAGTGAAGAGAGTTCCATAAAAGATTAACCCAAAGAGGAGCACACCAAGACATATACTAATCAAAATGACAAAAATAAAGATGAAGAGAGAATATTAAAAGCAACAAATAACAAACAAGCGAACTCCCGTAAGGCTATCCACTGATTTTTCAGCAGAAACTCTGCAGGCCAGAAGGGAGTGCCATGATGTATGATATATTTAAAGTGATGAAAGGGAAAAATCTACAGTGAAGAATACTCTACCCAGCAAGGCTGTCATTCATATTTGACAGAGAAATGAAAAGCTTTACAGACAAGCAAAAGCTAAAAGAATTCAGTATCACCAAACCAGATCTACAACAAATGCTAAAGGAACTTCTCTAGGTGGAAAAGAAAAGGCCACAGCTAGAAACAAGACAATTACAAAATGGCAAAGCTCATGGTAAAGGCAAACATACAGTAAAGGTAGGAAATCACACACGCACAAACTAGTAAGGAGGTTAAAAGACAAAAGTAGTAAAATTATCTGTATCTACAATAAGCAGTTAAGGGATATGCAAAGCAATTAGATGTAAAACATGATATAAAAAACAGTAATCACGAAGGGAGGAGAGTACAAATGCAGGGTATTTAAAAAGCATTTGAAGTTAAGAAATCAGCAACTTAAAACAATCACTTGTATATATAGACTGCTGTACCAAAACCTCATGGTAACTGCAAACCAAAAATCTGTAATAAATATACCCACAAAGAGAAAAAGAAATCCAAACATAACACTAAAGATAGCCATCAAATCACAATAGAAGAGAACCAAAGAAGAAAGGGCACAAAGAGAAGAAGAAATCCAAACATAACACTAAAGATAGCCATCAAATCACAATAGAAGAGAACCAAAGAAGAAAGGGAAAAAAGGACCTACAAAAACAAATCCAAAACAATTAACAAAATGGCAGTAAGAACATACATATCGCTAATTACCTTAACTGTAAATGGACTAAATGCTGTAACCAAAAGACACAGACTGGCTGAATGGATACAAAAACAGGACTCATATACATGCTGCCTACAAGAGACTCACTTTAGATCTAGAGGCACATACAGACTAAAAATGAGGGGTTGGAAAAATTTCCATGCAAATGGAAATCTAAAGAAAGCTGGAGTAGCAATACTTATATCAGACAAAATAGACTTTAAAGACTGTTACTAGAGACAGAGAAGAATTTTTCAGCAGAAACTCTGCAGGCCAGAAGGGAGTGGCATGATGTATGATATATTTAAAGTGATGAAAGGGAAAAATCTACAGTGAAGAATACTCTACCCAGCAAGGCTGTCATTCATATTTGACAGAGAAATGAAAAGCTTTACAGACAAGCAAAAGCTAAAAGAATTCAGTATCACCAAACCAGATCTACAACAAATGCTAAAGGAACTTCTCTAGGTGGAAAAGAAAAGGCCACAGCTAGAAACAAGACAATTACAAAATGGCAAAGCTCATGGTAAAGGCAAACATACAGTAAAGGTAGGAAATCACACACGCACAAACTAGTAAGGAGGTTAAAAGACAAAAGTAGTAAAATTATCTGTATCTACAATAAGCAGTTAAGGGATATGCAAAGCAATTAGATGTAAAACATGATATAAAAAACAGTAATCACGAAGGGAGGAGAGTACAAATGCAGGGTATTTAAAAAGCATTTGAAGTTAAGAAATCAGCAACTTAAAACAATCACTTGTATATATAGACTGCTGTACCAAAACCTCATGGTAACTGCAAACCAAAAATCTGTAATAAATATACCCACAAAGAGAAAAAGAAATCCAAACATAACACTAAAGATAGCCATCAAATCACAATAGAAGAGAACCAAAGAAGAAAGGGAAAAAAGGACCTACAAAAACAAATCCAAAACAATTAACAAAATGGCAGTAAGAACATACATATCGCTAATTACCTTAACTGTAAATGGACTAAATGCTGTAACCAAAAGACACAGACTGGCTGAATGGATACAAAAACAGGACTCATATACATGCTGCCTACAAGAGACTCACTTTAGATCTAGAGGCACATACAGACTAAAAATGAGGGGTTGGAAAAATTTCCATGCAAATGGAAATCTAAAGAAAGCTGGAGTAGCAATACTTATATCAGACAAAATAGACTTTAAAGACTGTTACTAGAGACAGAGAAGAACACTACATAATGATTAAGGGATCAATCCAAGAAGAAGATATAACAATTGTAAATATATATGTACCCAACATAGGAGGACCTCAATATATAAGGCAAATGTTAACAGACATAAAGGAGAACCTGACAGCAACACAATAATCGAGGGAGACTTTAACACCCCACTTACATCAATGGACAGATCATCCAGACAGAAAATCAATAGGGAAACATAGGCCTTCAATGACACATTAGACCTGATGGACTTAATTGATATTTATAGTGCATTTCATCCAAAAGCAGCAGAATACATATTCTTTTCAAGTGCACATGGAACATTCTCAAGGACAGATCACAATCTGGACCACAAAGTAAGCCTCAGTAAATTTGAGAAAATGGAGATCATCTTTTCTGACCACAATGCTATGAAGCTAGAAATCAACTACAAAAAAAAGAAAAAAAAATCAGCAAAAAACACAAACACATTGGAGGCTAAACAATGTTACTAAACAACCAGTGGATCACTGAAGAAATCAAAGAGGAAATGAAAAAATGCAAATGAAAACATGACCATCCAAAGCCTATGGGATGCAGCAGAAGCAATTCTAAGAGGAAAGTTGGCAGTGATACAAGCTTACCTCAGGAAATAAGAAAATAATCTCAAATAAACAACGTAACCTTACACCTAAAGCAACTATAGACAGAACAAACAAAACCAAAAATTAGTAGTAGGAAAGAAATCATAACGATCAGAGCAGAAATAAATGAAATAGAGACTAAAAAAACAATAGAAACGATTGGGACTTCCCTGGCAGTCCAGTGGTTAAAACTCCATGCCCCTAATGCAGGGGCCCCAGGTTCCATCCCTGGTTGGGGAACTAGATCCCACATGCTGCAACTAAAAATCCCGCATGCTGCAACTAAGACCTGGCACATCCAAATAAATAAATAAAGAAAATAAATATTAAAAAAAGAAAAGATCAATGAAACTAAGAGTTGGTTCTTTGAAGAGATAAACAAAATTGATAAACCTTTAGCTAGACTCATCAGAAAAAAGGGAAGAGGGCCCAAATCAATAAAATCAGAAATGAAAAAGAAGTTACAATTGACACCACAGAAATACAAAGGATCATAAGAAACTACTACAAACACCTATATGCCAATTAAATGGACAACCTACAAGAAATGGACAAGTTCTTAGAAAGGTACAATCTCCCAAGTCTGAACCAGGAAGAAATAGAAAATATGAACAGACCAATTACCAGTACTGAAATTGAATTAGTAGTTAAAAAACTCCCAACAAACAAAAGTCCAGGACCATGGATTAACAGTTGAATTCTACTAAACATTTAGAGAAGACCTAACATCTATATTTCTGAAACTGTTCCAAAAAATTGCAGAGGAAAGAACACTTTTGAACTCATTTTATGAGGCCACCATTGCCGTGATACCAAAACCAGACAAAGATATCACAAAAAAAGAAAATTACAGGCCAGTATCACTGGCAAACATAGACACAAAAACCCTCAACAAAATACTAGCAAATTGACTCCAAGAATACATTAAAATGATATACACTGGGACTTCCCTAGTGGTGCAGTGGTTAAGAATCTGTCTGCCAATGCAGGGGACATGGGTATGAGCCCCGATCTGGGAAGATCCCACAAGCCATGAAGCAACTGAGCCCATGCGCCACAACTACTGAGCCTGTGCTCTAGAGCCTGCGAGCCACAACTACTGAGCCTATGTGCCACAACTACTGAAGCCCGTGCACCTAGAGTCCATGCTCCGCAACAAGAGAAGCGACTGCAATGAGAAGCCCATGCACTGCAACAAGAGTAGCCCCCACTTGCCGCAACTAGAGAAAGCCTGTGTGCAGCAACGAAGACCCAACACAGCCAAAAATAAAATATAAATAAATGTTTATAAAAAAATAAAATAAGACAATCATACTCCATGATCAAATGGGATTTATTCCAGGGATACAAGAATTTTTCAATATCTGCAAATCAATCAATGTGATACACAACATTAACAAATTGAAGAATAAAAACCATATGATCGTCTCAATAGATGCAGAAAAAAGCTTTTGATAAAATTTGACATTCATCTATGATAAAAACTCTCCAGAAAGTGGGCCTAGAGAGAACATACCTCAACATAATAAAGGGCATATGTGACAAACCCACAGCTAACATCATTCTCCATGGTGACAAGCTGAAAGCATTTTCTCGATGATCAGGAAGAAGACAAGGATGCCCACTCTTGCCACTTTTATTCAACATAGTTTTGGAAGTCCTAGCTACAACAGTCAGAGAAGAAAAAGAAATAAAAGAAATCCAAATTGGAAAGGAAGAAGTAAACCATCACTGTTTGCAGATTACATGACCGTCAAGAATATCCTAAGAAAGGCACCAGAAAACTACTTGAGCTCATCAATGAATTTGGTAAAGTTACAGGATACAAAATTACTATACAGAAATCTGTAGCATTTCTATACCCTAACAATGAAACATCAGAAAGAGAAATTAAGGAAACAATCCCATTTACCATTGCAACAAAAAGAATAAAATACCCAGGAATAAACCTACCTAAGGAGGCAAAAGACTGTACTCAGAAAACTGTAAGATGCTGGTGAAAGAAATTGAGGATGATACAAACAGATGGAAAGATATACTGTGTTCTTGGTTTGGAAGAATCAATATTGTTAAAATGACCATACTACTCAAGGCAATCTACACATTTAGTGCAATCTGTATCAAATTAACAATGGCATTTTTCACAGAACTAGAACAAAAATATATATTTTTTGTATGGAAACACAGAAGACCCTGAATAGCCAAAACAGTCTTGACGAAGAAGAATGGAGCTGGAGGAATCAGGCACCCTTACTTCAGACTATACTACAAAGCTGCAGTAATCAAGACGGTATGGTGCTGGCACAAAAACAAACATATAGATCAATGGAACAGGATAGAAGTCCCAGAAATAAACCCACAAAGTTATGGTCAATTAAACTACAACAAAGGAGGCAAGAGTATACAATGGAGAAAAGACAGTCTCTTCAATAAGTGATTCTGGGAAAACTGTACAGCTACGTGTAAAAGAATGAAATTAGAACATTCTCTAATACCATATACAAACATAAACTCAAAATGGATTAAACCTAAATGTAAGATTGGATACTGTAAAACTCCTAGAGGAAATCATAGGCACAACACTCCTTGACATAAATTGCAGCAATATTCTTTTGGATCTGTCTCCTAGAGGAAACAAAAGCAAAAAACCAAAAAAAACAAATGGGACCTAATTAAACTTCAAAGCTCTTGCACAGGAAAGGTAACCATCAACAAAATGAAAATACAACCTATAGACTGGGAGAAAATATTTGCAAAGGATGCGACTGACAAAGGATTAATTTTCAAAATATACGAGCAGCTCATACAGCTCAAAAAAAAAAAAACTCAATCAAAAAATGGGCAGAAGAGAGTTTTCTCCAAAGAAGACATACAGATGGCCAACAGGCACATGAAAAGATACTCAATATTGCTAATTATTAGAGAAATGCAATTCAAAACTACAGTGAGGTACCACCTCACACTGGCAGAATGGCCATCATCAAAATGTCTACAAATAATAAATGCTGGAGAGGGTGTGGAGAAAAAGGAACCCTCCTGCACTGTTGGTGTAGGAATGTAAATTGGTGCAGCCACTATGGAGAATAATATGGAAGTCCCTTAAAAAACTTAAAATAGAGTTACCATACAATTCAGCAATCCCACTCCTGGGCATACATGCAGAGAAAACTCTAATTTGAAAAGATAACGTGCACTCCAGTGTTCAAAGCATCACTATTTACAATAGCCAAGACATGGAAGCAACCTAAATGTCCATCAACAGATGAATGGATAAAGAAGATGTGGTGTATGTGTGTGTGTGTGTAATGGAATATGCGAGCCACAACTACTGAGCCTATGTGCCACAACTACTGAAGCCCGTGCACCTAGAGTCCATGCTCCGCAACAAGAGAAGCGACTGCAATGAGAAGCCCATGCACTGCAACAAGAGTAGCCCCCACTTGCCGCAACTAGAGAAAGCCTGTGTGCAGCAACGAAGACCCAACACAGCCAAAAATAAAATACAAATAAATGTTTATAAAAAAATAAAATAAGACAATCATACTCCATGATCAAATGGGATTTATTCCAGGGATACAAGAATTTTTCAATATCTGCAAATCAATCAATGTGATACACAACATTAACAAATTGAAGAATAAAAACCATATGATCGTCTCAATAGATGCAGAAAAAGCTTTTGATAAAATTTGACATTCATCTATGATAAAAACTCTCCAGAAAGTGGGCCTAGAGAGAACATACCTCAACATAATAAAGGGCATATGTGACAAACCCACAGCTAACATCATTCTCCATGGTGACAAGCTGAAAGCATTTTCTCGATGATCAGGAAGAAGACAAGGATGCCCACTCTTGCCACTTTTATTCAACATAGTTTTGGAAGTCCTAGCTACAACAGTCAGAGAAGAAAAAGAAATAAAAGAAATCCAAATTGGAAAGGAAGAAGTAAACCATCACTGTTTGCAGATTACATGACCGTCAAGAATATCCTAAGAAAGGCACCAGAAAACTACTTGAGCTCATCAATGAATTTGGTAAAGTTACAGGATACAAAATTACTATACAGAAATCTGTAGCATTTCTATACCCTAACAATGAAACATCAGAAAGAGAAATTAAGGAAACAATCCCATTTACCATTGCAACAAAAAGAATAAAATACCCAGGAATAAACCTACCTAAGGAGGCAAAAGACTGTACTCAGAAAACTGTAAGATGCTGGTGAAAGAAATTGAGGATGATACAAACAGATGGAAAGATATACTGTGTTCTTGGTTTGGAAGAATCAATATTGTTAAAATGACCATACTACTCAAGGCAATCTACACATTTAGTGCAATCTGTATCAAATTAACAATGGCATTTTTCACAGAATTAGAACAAAAATATATATTTTTTGTATGGAAACACAGAAGACCCTGAATAGCCAAAACAGTCTTGACAAAGAAGAATGGAGCTGGAGGAATCAGGCACCCTTACTTCAGACTATACTACAAAGCTGCAGTAATCAAGACGGTATGGTGCTGGCACAAAAACAAACATATAGATCAATGGAACAGGATAGAAGTCCCAGAAATAAACCCACAAAGTTATGGTCAATTAAACTACAACAAAGGAGGCAAGAGTATACAATGGAGAAAAGACAGTCTCTTCAATAAGTGATTCTGGGAAAACTGTACAGCTACGTGTAAAAGAATGAAATTAGAACATTCTCTAATACCATATACAAACATAAACTCAAAATGGATTAAACCTAAATGTAAGATTGGATACTGTAAAACTCCTAGAGGAAATCATAGGCACAACACTCCTTGACATAAATTGCAGCAATATTCTTTTGGATCTGTCTCCTAGAGGAAACAAAAGCAAAAAACCAAAAAAAACAAATGGGACCTAATTAAACTTCAAAGCTCTTGCACAGGAAAGGTAACCATCAACAAAATGAAAATACAACCTATAGACTGGGAGAAAATATTTGCAAAGGATGCGACTGACAAAGGATTAATTTTCAAAATATACGAGCAGCTCATACAGCTCAAAAAAAAAAAAACTCAATCAAAAAATGGGCAGAAGAGAGTTTTCTCCAAAGAAGACATACAGATGGCCAACAGGCACATGAAAAGATACTCAATATTGCTAATTATTAGAGAAATGCAATTCAAAACTACAGTGAGGTACCACCTCACACTGGCAGAATGGCCATCATCAAAATGTCTACAAATAATAAATGCTGGAGAGGGTGTGGAGAAAAAGGAACCCTCCTGCACTGTTGGTGTAGGAATGTAAATTGGTGCAGCCACTATGGAGAATAATATGGAAGTCCCTTAAAAAACTTAAAATAGAGTTACCATACAATTCAGCAATCCCACTCCTGGGCATACATGCAGAGAAAACTCTAATTTGAAAAGATAACGTGCACTCCAGTGTTCAAAGCATCACTATTTACAATAGCCAAGATATGGAAGCAACCTAAATGTCCATCAACAGATGAATGGATAAAGAAGATGTGGTGTATGTGTGTGTGTGTGTAATGGAATATTACTCAGCCATAAAAAGAATGAAATAATGCCATTTGCAGTAAATGGGTGGACCTAGAGATTATTTTAAGTGAAGTAAGTTAGAGAAAGAAAAATATCATATGATATCATTTATATGTGGAATCTAAAAAAATGATATAAATGAACTTTATTTATAAAACAGGAGTAGAGTCACAGACATAGAAAACAAATTTATGGTTTGTGGGGCATGGGGAGACAAATTAGGAGTTTGGGATTAACAGATACATACTACTATATATAAAATAAACAACAAGGATGTATTGTATAGCACAGGGAAGTATATTCAATATCTTGTCATAATCTATAGTGGAAAAGAATTTGAGAAAGAATAGGTATATATAAATTACTCACTTTGCTGTACACCTGGAACTAACACAACATTGTAAATTGACTATACTTCAATAAAAAAAGAACTAATCTGTCATACATGTTCAAGGCTTTTTATAGACTCTCTCTTCTGTTCTGTTGATCTGTATGTCTGCTCTGAAGCCAATACCACATTGTCTTGATTACTGTGCCTTTCTAGTACGTCTTTTTCAAAATTGTTTTGGCCTTTCCATACAAAATTTACAGTCATCTTGTGGATTTCTATAAAACATTATTTTGGGATTTTGTTTGGGATTATGTTAATCTATAGATCATTTTGGGGAGAGTTGATATTTTAACAATATTGAGTCTTCTAATCTATTAGCACGGTATATCTGCATTTACTTAGGTCTTCTTTGGCTTTTGTTAGTGCCTTTTAGTGTTTAGCATACAGATTTTGTATGTATTTTGTTGGATTTACGTAAGTATTCTTTTGGTGCTATTGTAAATGATATTGTCTTTTAAAAATTCAGTTTCTTATTGTCCATTGCTAATATATAGAAATACAGTTGTTTTTTATATATTGACCTTGAAGCCTATCAACTTGCTAAACCCACGGTTCTGCTCCTAGATAGGAATTTGATCTCTGCTACGTTAAAGCAAAATTTATAATTTCAAAGATCTTTTTCTCTCTCAATATCTCTCCTCTCTCTCATTGTTAAGTGGGAGGAAAGGTGTCTTAGCCAACTAGGGCTGCTATAACAAGATATCTCAGACCTGTAGGGTTGGTTTTGGTGAGGATAGTCTCCTCAGGTTACAGAGGGTGCCTTGTCAATGTCTCCTCACATGGCCATTTCTCTGTGCATGCCGAGAGAGACAGAGAGACAGAGAGACAGAGAAGAGGAGGGGAGGGGAGGGTTATAAGAGGGGAGATGTGGTCTGGTGTCTCATCCTCTTATAATGACACCAGTCCTATCAGTTTAGGGTCCCACCCTTATGGCCTCATTTAACCTTAATTACCTCTGTAAGGTCCTATCTCTAATTTAGGGCTTCAGTATGTGAATTTGGGTGGGGGGAGGGCACAATTCATTTTATAACAGAGGGGTAGTTTTTTTTTTTAATTAGCAGTATAATTTCGTGAGTCTCTTACATTATGCAAAGGTACACCTAGACCCTAGTTTTGGGTGGAAAGTAACAGCTAATTGTCTTACATAATAAAGTAATACACAGAACATGAATATCTAATTTTAAATATTAGGTAGTTTCATATTCTGTGTTATGCTGTACCTTTGTCTGTTATCACTAATGTTCAGTAAAAGCTTGTTATAGATTTTTGTGAGGTTTGAACCATAATGGAGGATGGATGGTGACCCCATGAGGGTAAACATGTATGAAAAACACAGCATCTACAGAAGGTGAAGCAATGAGCAGGATTGAGAATTCCCTCAGAGGTGTCCAGTGAATGTAAATGCTCCTGGAAATCCTGGAAAATTTTGAAAATATGTGTGATGAGGGCTTGAATCCTTTTTTCTGGATGTTAAAAGAAAGGGTGACTCCAGGTGGCTTATAGATTTAGGCTTATCCAGATTGTATTAGTTAAGCACTTTATCATAGTATAACAGTCTTCACTACAATTATTATTTATTCATTTTGTCATGCATCCAGCATTTATTTAGCTTGTTGAACTGTATTATGGGGATACAACATTGAAAGGTAGTATTCAAGTCTTCAAGGAGCTCATAGTTTTGGAGGAGAGAGAAACATAGAGCAAGTGATTGTTATACATTGTGAAAATTGAGTAAACATATATACAGGTATAAAAGTGGAACAAAGGAGGACCTGATCAATCTCATTTAGGGAAAAGGTCATGAAGTGTTTTACAGAAGGTGGCTCTTCAGTCACATTTTGAAAGGTGGATGGGACAGGACAGGCAGAGAAGGGGGAAAACATAATTCTAATATATACCGATTAATATAAGTACAAAAGCACAGAGATATGAAATAGAAGGGCAGGTCTAGGAGCTATAAGTAGTTTAGTATGACTGGAATGCAGGCTGTAAATCAAACCTCCCTCAAAAATGTGTGTGTTTCCTGGTGAGTGAATCTGTTGTAGGAGTGGGGACCCCTTCTGAGGCTTGAGAGTGGGCTGTTGTCTAACACTCGGAAATGAATTGTCCGAGGATACACACATGCTGACAAAGCAAGAGACTTTATTGGGAAGGGGCACCCAGACGGAGAGCAGCAGGGTAAGGGAACCCAGGAGAACTGCTCTGCCACATGGCTCACAGTCTCAGGTTTTATGATAATGGGGTTAGTTTCTGGGTTGTCTCTGGCCAGTCATCTTGCTTGGCCCATAGTCTGACCCAGGATCTTTCCTGGTGGCATGAGCATCTCTCAGCCAAGATGGATTCCAGCGAAAAGGGCTCTGGGAGGTTGGTCATCTCCTCCTTCTTTTGTCCCCTCCCGAATTCTCCTGGTTAGTTTTTGGCAACAGCACCATGTTCCTTATCGATATCTCCTGTTGTGAGACAACTCAGGCAAGCGGGCCTGGCCAAGGTGGGTCAACAGTTCCCTAACAAATCCATGAAGTGTACCTTTCACACATCTGCCAAGGTGCCTAACAACCAGTAAATAACCAATCATTGAATTGTTAAATGGTGATTTTGGAAAAATATTCTAATTATAAGCATATAGTTTTTGTGGTGGAATTTGATTCAAGAGGGACACAGATTTGCTACTTTGTCTTAATAAAGAGTTTGCAGGAGACAAAAGAACAGTGTTTTTCATTATTGGTCTCTGTATCTGGCATTGACTGTCATTTTACACTTGTAGCAAACATTCTCATTCTCTTTGTAGAAAGACCCTAGAATAGTGTCTGGTCCTTAAGCAGCACATAATAAATATTTTGACTAAATAATATATTTTCCTCCTCAAGGAGACAAAAGCATACAAAATTAAGGCCAAGATTTACATTGCTTCATCTTCCTTTGGGAAGATGAAGGCATGGATGCAAAAACTACTCATTTTTCCTTTTCCTTTGCTTCTCTTCTTGTTTTAAGCCCCAGTTTCCTCTTTTTCTTATTATTCTCAACAAGAGGGATTTGCTACTCTGGTTAGAGGAATCCAATTTTTTTTCAGTTGTTGAAGAGTTAAATAGAATTAAATTTTCATGTAATAGAATTTTCAAATGGGAAATTTGTGGTTGGGGAGGAATTGCTAAATCCACAGAGTTAAAACTGTAGACTACAGTCTAGCACCATTGCTCCAGCAGAAGTTTAAGCCATTGAAATGCAGATTTAGCTTCATAATGAATGCTTGCTCTGTGAGCTTAGTACACTCTTAGTATGTTCTGATCTTCTAAGAGGAGTAAAAACTTTTTGCTTACGCAGTGGTTTTCAACCAGGGGCAGTTTTGCCCTCCATTGGACATTTAGCAATGTTTAGACACAGTTTTGGTTGTTTCACTGTGGTGAGAGGAGGGGGAGGGGTGTGACTGGCATCTGTTGGGTAGAGGATGCTGGAAACATCCTGCAATGTGAAGATGGCCCCCAACAACAAAGAATTATCTGGTCCAAAATGTCAATAGTGCTAGAGTTGAGAAATCCTGTTTTAAAGTAACAGATATTTGGTTTGGTCTATTGAATGGTACTTCTCTTACATCCAGGAAGGACCAGATGATGAGGCAGGTAATAGCTATACTCTTATTGCTCTGTGTGTGTGTGTGTGTGTAGCAAGCTTGCTAGATAACACAGTCCTGGTATGTTGGGTAAGGTAACATCATTTGTTTAAAGCAGTTTGTGTACCTAGACAAGCTCCAAGTGATCTTTCAGGTACCTAATGTGCTTTGTGCCTTTAAAAAAATCAACTAAACTATGTATTTACCTGAAAGACTGGAGTGACTTTGAAAAATTGATTTAAAAAAGCTTCTTAAACATATGTATGTTCCTCAGAGAGTGAATGCAGGAGCTTCACAAAGGATTAAATTGATTTGAACTTTAGGGGGACTAAAATGTCCTTCATGAGAAATCCTTGAATTTCCGTTTTTTTAAATTTCACATATTTTGCAGGATGTTAGGATGTAGAAAGAAACGTAAAAGTACGGAGAAAAATCAGGAAATCAGAATGATTTTAGGATATAATGAATAGCACTATGCATCTTTTTAAAATACCTTCTGCTGTCTTAATTTTTTTATGCGGTGCTCTTTAAAGGTTTAAGGGACCAGAAAAGATTTCTTAGTAAGAGTTTTCAGCTCATGAAATGTTCAGAAACAGTTAGTATTGGTCCCAGGTACACTTTTCCAGCTTTTCCTTTTTTCCCAGCTACCTCTGACAGTAGATGGAAGATACAACCATCAGCCTCAGATCAGTGTGATTAAGCTTCCTTACACCAACACACGTTTTCATCAAAGGAAATAAGAAAAATGGGTTGTTTTAATTAAGGTATCAATTACCTTTGTGACAAAGAAACCCCCTCATTTCAGTGTGGGGCTCACAATAGATGTTGTTTCCTGGCTTATTGAACAATCCAATGTGTGTTCCTACTTGCTGAACAACTTTCCTCCACCTGGGGATTCAGGGATGCAGGAATAAATTCAGCTTATTCCATGTTGTGGCCACTGTACTATCTGCTTCTAAACAGTAGAAGCGGAAAGCAAGGGGGCCTGAGCTGCATCTCAGCCACGATTCTGAGTTATGGCAGGGCAGAATGTGCCATGTAAAATTTGTTCAATTTCTGATAGACTTATTTCTTAACTCTCTTTGGCTCAATATATATAGTTATATATCTATGATGGTGGTACGCATATTTAAAACAATTCTTTAATTTTAAAAATTATATTTCCTACTCTGTTAGGAAAGGTGGAATTTTTAGCTATAAAATTTATTGAGTTCATAATCCGTGTCAGTTTTCTATGTATTTTTTGCATGTACTAACATGAGTTCTACGTGTATTAACTCATTTGATTATAAAAATATTTTAATGAGGTAGGTAAAAATATTACTCAATTTTAGAACAAATCATGGCCCAGAAAGGTTAAGAAACTTAATGTCATGTGGTTATGCACAGTACAACCCAGTGAAGCAACTACAGAGCTCATGTTTTTAAAGACATTTCCATAAAATGTTAAATAAAAAGGTTATTTAGAATGTTCAATAAATGGGAATCAGATGATTATTTTAGTTGTAGGGGCTGTATGAAATGATGCATAGGGAATATGTAACAAAAGAATTTCAAAAAGCAATATTTAAATGGTATGAAATTCTAATAGAAAACAAAGTCTAAAAGTAGGGAAAATTATGAAGGACTAAGATCATCTAAACTTGAACAGGGCTGATATCATGGTATCTCATATACGTTATGGTTGTTGGGCATGGGAAAAGGATGGGAGTTTCTGTCAATGTTTGGTTTACCAAGATAGTAATGTATAGTCAAAAACTTAATTAAGCATGATCAGACTGCAGACTTTTAGCGATTAAGGTAGCTTTCTCTCTGAAATTTTTAAATGTGATTGTTATGAGATTTGACTCCAGTTCAACATTTTTCTTTTTGTTCAGTATGCCTTTTGCTTTCCAATCTGCTCCCTCATAATTCTACATTTAAATTAGGGAGCACCCACTCATTATTATTTTTTATTGTGGATTTTCACTGTAATATGACTAAGATCATTTAAAGCATTGTAGATTAAAGTCAGATCTTTAAGTTATGCTAAGAAACCAGTAGGAAAGTGATAGAAATCTGGGAAGACAAGAAACTATTGTGATACTTCAGAAACAATTTTATGTGTATATACTGGCTACTGATAGACAATATTTAGATTGTCAAACATTGCCTTACATCTCTAAGTTTGTGATATTTCTCTACCTTCCTTTCCCCTTAAGCTAATTTTCTCCCTCTGTAGAGATAGACAAACTCACATTTTACTCTTGCAATCTTCTTTGGAATTGTTCACACATGAATGTACTACCAAATCTGAAATTCCTCTTAGTGAGAAAAATATATCCTAGTTTTTGGCTTTGCATATCTGATTATCCTAAAAGCAATGGCAACACCAAAACTTTTCCAGAATGAAACAATTATAATTAAGTAGTAAGAGGAGAAAACAATTGGTTATACTATAATATTTACACTTCACCATTATATTTGATTAGTTGGCTAAGAATATAAAGCTATTGCCGGGTTAATTGCCCCCGAAAACTTTTGTTTTGTTGTTTTCTAACTCTAGTTCATTGTTCTGTGACACAACTTTGAGCATATTTAGATGCTTACATTTTAAAAAGGAATCTGGGCATATTTCCCCTAAGAGATACCATTAATAACGCATCCCATATAATTAGAAAAAACAGCATTGCACAGATGAGAAGAAAAAATGTGTTATGGCAGAAACAAATTGTGATGCATATTAGGATGTCTTTAGATCCAAGAAACATTTGATAATTGAGTGCAATTAACTTCAGAATATCTCAGTTCTTCTTTGGACACATATACAAAATTTTAGATGCAAACTGAAATGATAATGTGAAAAGTAACCTGACAGGTAGACAACAAACCAGTAGAAATTCTATAGAGAAAAAACCATACAGGTGAAAATAATATCTAAATTGAAACAAAAATATGACTTTAGGAGGAGAGGACTTGTTCTCAGTTGACAGGATAAATGGCAGTCTTTTGATGTAGGGAAAAAATAACTAAATGCTTTATATTCATGTGGTTATTATTAATTTCTGTGTATGTGCAGTAGAGAGACTTTCACCTCCAAATAAAAAGAACATTCCACAGTCTCTTATATGTTTTATTTTCCTGTTGTTTATTTTGCTGATGGGCAGTAGTTTTCTCCCTAGGGTGCTGAGTTGACCTCCAGGGTGAGTTATAGCCAAAGCTGGGAACAAGGGCATACAGTAGTATCAAGGATAATTGCTTTATGGTAAATCTTTCCCTGAAAGCTATTGAGCCTTTCTGAAATATGCTATTTACTTAAAACCTCTATTATTTATTTGTTTGTTTGTTTTGGATTATCACATTTTAACAACATGTGTCATAATTTGATGTATAAGCTAAGTAGATCCTGGTCTTACAGTTAGCTGTGTTTTAGGAAAGAAACTTTACTAGGAAAACTGATTGTAGTCTCATTCTTTCCCCCTCTTTTCCCATCTACAATCTGAAATACAAACTGTTAAATACTCGAGGAGGACAACCTTGATACCATCATTCTATTGCATGAGAGTATTATAGCTGACACTCGTGTTGAGTAATTAAAGTTGAAAAGTTGTTATGTTTTAGGCTGGAGAATGAGAGTAATATAGCTACTTAAAAATTCTATATAAAAAAGGATTCCTTTCTAAATAGAATGCAACCTTTTTAAAATATCAAAAGTTTCCTTTTTAAAATAAATTTATTTATTTACTTATTTATTTTTGGCTGTGTTGGGCCTTCATTGCTGCGCGCGGGCTTTCTCTAGTTGCAGCGAGTGGGGGCTATGCTTCATTGCAGTGTGCAGGCTTCTCATTGCGGTGCCTTCTCTTGTTGTGGAGCACGGGCTCTAGGTGCACAGGCTTCAGTAGTGGTGGTGCATGGGCTCAGTAGTTGTGGCGCGAAGGATGAGTAGTTGTGGCGCACGGGCTTAGTTGCTCCGTGGCATGTGGGATCTTCCCGGACCAGGGCTCGAACCCGAGTCCCCTGCACTGGCAGGCGGATTCTTAACCACTGCGCCACCAGAGAAGTCCCTAAAATATCAAAAGTTTCTGTTTATAATGATCCCACATACATAAGGCATTATTATTTAAAATGATGCAAAATGTCATTGGATCTTTCTAGCTTGAAACTAAGTGCTTCATGGCACCTGACAGAAGCGATGCTAACTCTCAATTACCCACCTATGGTTATGAGAGACAGCAGAAATGAAGGAAATTGCATTCACAAAACATTAGAAATCTTTTAAGCATTTATTACAGTTTCTTCCCCATCAAACATTTTCCCCTTGAAGCTTCTAAGAAGGAGCATTCCTGACTGATCTATACTTAAAAAAAATTTCTTACCTACACTTTTGATAGGTATTATGGAAATGGTTTACATAGAGGGCTCTAGGTAAAAGGGGAACAGAACAAAAGTCCAGAGATATACACATCCTGAATAATCATTCCCTGGAGTTCTCTCTTGGGGACAAAGTGCCCTTCCTTTTCTTCATAGGATCATTTCAAACCCTTTTGTGTTAAAAGGCCTGCAAATTGCTAAAAGGCATTTACTACAAAGAGGGCTACATAGATGTCTTCTTGTCTTTTAGCCTTATTGAACTTTATAGTCAGTGAATGTACAAAGTAGCCTGAAAGGTTGGCTGGGAAGTTCACAGAGGTCTGAGATCAGCCCTACTTTCAAGAAACATACAGCCTGTCTGCTGCTCCTATAAAACAATAGCAGTAGTAGCAGCAGCAGCAACAACAACAACAACAACAGCACAAATTACGTGAGTAAACAGTATGTGACAAGGGCCTTAGGAGTGATATAAACAGTAACTTTTATTTTCAGAGTCACAGGAGAGGTCATTACTGGAGACTAAAGGAATCAAGGAACTTTTTATTTAGGAGTTAACTTATTTTGTTCTCTGGATGTAGAACAACATGAAGAATTTAAATTGGTAAAGAAGATGGGGAAGGAAAGGCTACTCTAGTGAGGAAAAGCTACAGATGTGAAGAAAGAAAGATGATTCAAGTGCAACAATGAGTACATCAGTTTATGGGATGATATATATAGAAGACAAGAGATATAAAATGGGAAAATCAGTGGGAGCCAGATTATAGAATGTTTTAAATGACAAGGTAGAGTTTCATTTTTAGACAATAGAAAGCACTGGAAGGATTTTGAGTGGGAAAGTGGCATATGTAACGCAGTGTTTCAGAAAGATGCATTTGATGGTGATAAGGAGGATGAACTGAAGTAGAGGGGATTAGAGGAAGCTTGTTTCAGAGATAGACCTGTGGAATCATAGAAGCATAAGTGAGGAGCATGAGCAAGGGGTAGAAGGATGTAGAAAGGGAGGGTAGGACTGGGGAAGGCTTCATGTTGGAGACGTTTTCACAATTGGGCTGAGTCAAAGTATGAGTAACAAGATTTGAGACATTTTCAAGATTTATATGCCACATGTACTATTATTTTATCTATTTGTAATTTTATTTATTTATTTTTTAAAAAAATGAGTAACAAGATTTGAGACATTTTCAAGATTTATATGCCACATGTACTATTATTTTATCTATTTGTAATTTTATTTATTTATTTTTTTAAAAAATTATTTATTTATTATTTATTTTTGGCTTCATTGGGTCTTTGTTGCTGCGCGTGGGCTTTCTCTAGTTGCAGTGAGTGGGGGCTACTCTTCGTTATGGTGCGTGGGCTTCTCATTGCAGTGGCTTCTCTTTGTTGCTGAGCATGGGCTCTAGGTACGTGGGCTTCAGTAGTTGTGGCATATGAGCTCAGTAGTTGTGGCTCACGGGCTTAGTTGCTCTGCAGCATGTGGGATCTTCCCAGACCAGGGCTCGAACCCGTGTCCCCTGCATTGGCAGGCGGATTCTTAACCACTGCGCCACCAGGGAAGTTCCTATCTATTTGTATTTTTAAAAAGCATGATTAGAGAAAGATTTATTGCTTCAAATGCTTATACTAGAAAAAAAATACAGTATCAGCAATTAATGCTATATTACTATAGATCCTTAAGACATTAAAATTTGAGAAGTTATTATAAACAGATTTATGAGAATAAAGCCATATTTTGCTGTATGAGTTTCATTCTAGCCACAATAGATTGGTCCAGGGATGCATACTAGATACCAGATCCAAATTGAGCCAATCAGAGTCCTGCCCTGAGATTTTGTATGAGACTAAAATTTCTGCTTCATTCTAAATTCTCTTGAAGAGAAATATGCAAATTTGTGGTGCCATTCTTCTTCCATTCCCGTTTAATGATGTGCCCTTAAGTAATATGAAAAATACTTATGAATTCAGATCACTGTGAGTGTGTTTAACATAAGTAAGCATTTAGGAGTGTGTGTTAGTTAAATGAGGATGTCGATTACCTGAACATTGAATGGTAACACTGATTTACAGCACTTCCTACTGAAAAAGTAGAGCTGGAGAAGGCATCTGTCAATGAGTGTTCAGTGCAGGAAATAGTAACCACTCTAGGTATTATATTTTCAGTGGGAATCAAGGGAATAGAGAGATGTAGGTGGTTACAAAACCTGAAGGAATGGCTGGGACAGTGGAAGTCAGAGGGGCTATTTCTGAAACTGAGATTCAGAGCTGATATCCAGAGCTGAGATCCAGAGGTCATGAAGCTGCTACCAGCAACTACTATGTTACAACAGCTTCCTTTCACAACCACTAAATTGGTGTCTGGAAGTATAATGAGGCACCTGATTGCTGCAAACGTGACCCACCAACTTTCCTTGCCAATACCAACACAGTGAGAAGATGGCTTCTATCTCCCTTCTTGCTTTCTGAATCTCAAGAATGCACCTCATTGGAAGATTCTGTTTGCATATAGGACATTCTAGCTGACCGGTAATGGGGAAGTGTAGATTTTAGCTTTGCTGCTTCTGTGATAAAGGAGGGCAAGGAGCTGTGTAGCTCTTGTGATAGGGATGAAAGAGGGTGGCAGTGGATACCAAGTCCCAAAAGAACATATTCATCACAGGGTTAAGCAGTAGCAGTGGTGGAAATAGCCTAGGTATGTTTGATGCAATCCCCAAATCTGTAACAGAGCAGTGCTGACCTCACTGCTTTTTGCTCTTGTTCCCCCAGGGATGTGGTACATTGAACCTGAATTGAATCTGAGCATCTCTTGATTTATCAAGGAAGTCATGCAATTATTACACTATTCTTTGGAAAGCTGTGATTGAAAACAGGATAACTTTTTTTCTGGAGGCTGGTCAGTGGCATAGTTGACCTCAGTGTGGCCACCCAGGCTTCTTCTGTGAACTCGTATTTCTTATGTGAGAAAATAAAGGTTAGCCAAAGCTTCTCTTTCTAGGACTAGCCATATCCTCACTTGTCATGTTGATTGTCTTGCTGGATGTTTAAAGGAGTATGTGTGATGTTTTAAAACAGAATATTCAAGGATATGAGTACTAGTTTAATGGTATATTGCTGAGGTGTACTGACTAGGCAAGACTTGCACCAAATAGAACCCAAAGAGGAATAGAGAATGGGAAACAAATCGTTTAATGATTTCTTACTCTGTTGAAATTTTGCAGTAACCTTCAGTGCCTCTTTTGTAGTCACTCTGTGTAAGCTTTTTTGCTTCTCTATTTATTCCTTTTAGGTGATTCAGAAAACTGTAAATAATGAGGCTGTCCTAATTATGGCCATATAATTAAATGCCAAATTGAAAAATGTAACTTGTATACCACATTGACAACTTTCCATTTTTCTTTACCCCATTATTTTACCCCATTTTTTTCATAGACTACATGATAAGTAGGTCAGGAATAGTGGTTTTGGGGAGCATCAATGATAGGAACATAAGGCAGATACTTAGGATGTCCTTCTAAGATCTTGGAATATAATTTTTATGGTCAGTGGTTCTCCAAATGTCCTGCTCTGAAGACTCACTGAAAAAGAGAAATAACCTAATATATCAGTGTTCTTGCAGTCCTCTTGGGATATTTCTCTTTACAGTATGTTCATTCTACCCGACCAAGCCAAATGTTCAGAAAAGTGCTTGTTCCTAGACTGTAGCTCGAGAATTGCTGTTCTAGGAAGAACTTGCCTTTTTCCCCAGCAACTTTTAGTGAGACAGAATGCCTGACAATTTTAAGTATCTAAGTGGTGTAAATTCTATAAATTCAGCACATTTAATCTAAATTATTCACTGATCTTGCTTTTAATGCCAGCTTCACACACCACCAACTCACAAATCATATGACATACAATAGGCCTGGATGTTTACATGAGAGGACGTTATTACCTTAGTAGTTTACTATATAGCATTGGGGGATTTTGAGTTGTCTTTTCTTAGAGATCTTCTAACCTGGACACAATATATTTTCATTTCTTTTTGTTCTATTTTTTGGTTAGTACCTTCTACTGTGATTAATATCATCTCCATAATGAAATTTGTATTGAAAAATAAATGGCCTTTTATTTTTCTAAAAAAGCTTTTTTTGTACTCCCTGTAATCAAAAAGGATGCCAAAAGAAGTCTTAAGACCCTCAGCAGCAAAAATAAATACATGAAAAAACCTTAAAATACATTACCATCCTAGAAAGAAAAGTAATAAAAATGAAAAAGTAAGTAATCTATCTTATTTATGTTTTTTCCCTTTGTAATAGTAATCTATATGTCTTGAAAACCTCTCAAATAGTTTCCGTTAATTGTAGTGAATCCTTTTTTGAGATGGATAGATAGAAATGGAGATTATCAACTAACAAAAATCTCTTGGGCAAATTTAAGCAATGTATATATCACATTTGACATACTGCTAGTATTAGTCAATTACAGCACTGTTTTTTTTTTTTTTTTTTCTTTCATGGACTATGTATGTCCTGGGAATAACATCAGCTCATTTGAGTTCAGGTTCAATCAGTGGCCCTATGTCCAGAAGTTAAAGTTTAAGCTTACCTCTAATTCATCAGTCAGAATGAAAACAAAGTTATAGGGAAGTACTGCCTGCATTCTTTGCCTTTCTCCTAGGCAGTGTTAAGTATATAAACAAATGTTGAATACCTATTTAAAGAATATTGGTATGAAGGAAGGGGCACTCATATGCCTTAATCTTATTGCTGGGGCAAGATGAGGGAATTATGAAAAAGCAAAGAAGGAGAAAGAATTTATGAGAAATGGTAAGAATGTGAGGATAGGTAAAGAGAGTCATAAAAATGAAAGTTGATATACAGTACTTCTGGAGAGAGAAGGAATATGTGAGACCTTTGACTTTGGAGCATGCTTGGTTGGAATGCAGAGTCGTCAGATTCCAAGATGGGGGTATATGAAGTAGGGTTAAATCTTTGTAAAGCAAAGGAAAAGTTAAGACATTTTATCTTTGCCAACACATGAAAAGATAATCTTAAGGCATATGTCAAAGGAGTAATTTACTTACATAGTAATTTCAAAAAGTGATGAAGACATTTTGCTTTTGCTCCACGAACATGAGACATGTACAGTTTATGATCTGAGGTAGTGAAAATAGTTTTCAGGACATGTCACAGCCAGTCATGAATTCTAAATCATATTCATTTCCAATAGAAGCGTTACTATGCAGGAGAGAAAATAGAGAAGACTCATAAAACATTCATCAAAGAAAAAATGCAGTGCCTTAGCTTTAAAAGATGAAAACAGCCTATTTGAGAGAAGCTCAAATTAATTTTCGTGTATTCACTTTTCTGAAAAAGCTGCTAATGGTGGCTGACCACATGGGTAGAAATGAGACATTGATATTATCCTATCCCCGACCCCTCCACCAATGCAAAGCCTGATATTCAAACACAATGTGAATGCATCAATCTTGGATCTGCATCCTCTTGCCAGTTCCTCATTACATGGGATGTTCCACCATAGACCATTATAATTTCCTCCAGACTCATACTAATTGTGGGAAAGGACTCTATTATTTGGGTGAAAATAATGAGCGTACTACAGGAAAGATAGTGAGTTTCTAGTGATAGCACTATTGTAGCCATATATTGAATATTCAGTATGTGGTTAAAGTAGACATGGTGCTCAATTTATGTATTTAACAGTGGTACCCCCTTTTCACAAATTTGTTCTGTTTTAGGCATCACCTTCTGAAAACTGTTGTTTGATGCTGTTGCCATGGTGTGTACTTTCTTTTACCACCAACTTCTAGGGAGTTGAAGAAAAAGTTTTGTTAGAGGAAATAAAATGAGAAAGAATCTATGTTCTTGGGGATGGAGAAGGACCCTGGTCTGTGAGTGTAAATAGTGGTGGCTGTTCCCAGAAGCCTGAATTCCTAGGTGAAGCTCTGGACACATTTTCCCTTACATTTCCCTTAGAAATGTTCCCCTGGAAATGTTTTCCCTTATACCTTAGGATATAGCATAAGCAGTCCCACACTTATGAACAGATAAGCATGATGGCTGATGCTGCTTCTGCAGTTCCTACTGGAGTTTGCATAGGAGCTTTTACTACCAAGGAGTCATAACCCTCTAACGATCCTCTTCCATCAGTGTACCCCTTTCCTCTACTCCTACTCTGTTAAGAGTCATTACTGTTAGAACCTTTTTCACTTCTATAAATTGCACATTGGAACCCTAATTCCTATAGCCAGAAAAGAGCTTGCTCCTGCCCTAGAATCCCTCATGTGGTGTAAAATAATCCTAAATGCACTATAGGTATTTTGCACTAGCTATGCTGCCTACTGGCCATAGACCTTGGGCAAGCTTCCTTCATTCTGGTCTTGTAATATGAAGTGACTGGAGTAGAGGATTTCTTACATCGTTCCCAGTTCTACCATTGTGATTCTTGACGGTATGGATGCTCTTCTGAAGTTGATGCAGCTGATTAATCAGGGCCTCCAAGAAGCAGATGCCAACTGCATGCAAGAGATTTATTAGAGGAAGAGCTTTGATGGTAAATGGGGAGGGAGCCTAGGGAGGCTGGGAGAGCTATTACTTTTCGAATTTATATATCAGCCACTTTATATACATTATGGCGTGTAATTCTCACAGTTACTCTATGTGATGATGCAGTAGCAGAATAATGGTCCCCCAAAGATATCCACGTCCTAATCCCTGTAACCTATAAATGTTATGTTATATGGCAAAGGAGAAATTAAGGTTACGGATGCAATTACGGTTGTTAGTCAGTTGACCTTAAGATATGGAGATTATTCTGGGTTATCTGGGTGGGCCCAATGTAATCACAAAGATCCTTAGAAAAGGAAAAGGGAGGCAGAAGAGAGAGAAGCAGAGATCGTATTGTTTTAAGCCACCATATTTGTGGTAATTAATTATAGCAGCAATATAAAACTAATATAGATGAGTGGTTTTGTTCTAAATTTATAAATAAGAGAACTGAGAGCACAGTTAAGTAACATTCTCACGATCACAGGGCTAAAGGTAGAGGATTCAAATCCAGATGTTTATTCCCAAAGCCTACACCCTATTTGGTATGTTGCCTTAAATTGTTACCTGGAATCCCTCAGATATCCTTGGCAGGTCCCTGGCTCAGGACTTTCTTGCCTGTCTTAGTGGGCCATGGTAGTGTCTTTTCCTATCTGGGTGCCTTTATTGATTGCTCAAAGTATCTTCAGTCTTACTGGCCACATCTTGGCTCTAGCAGGGGAGTACTTTCCATGCCTTTCTATTCAGAGCCTTGGAAATGTCCCCAGCTATGGAGTTCTTGAAACCCTAGTGCTGCTGAAAGTCAGGAAAAAGGAATCGTGTCTCAGGCATTTCTTATATTGGCAGCCCTTCCTTTTTATCCATTGCAAATCCCATTTTTCCACCTATTTCCATTCTCTCAAACTGCCTTGCCCTGGATGCTTACTTTTTGTTCCCCTTAGAAAACATGAACTGAGTAGAAAATAACCCAGGATTGCACATTCTTTTCTTTCTTTCTTCTTCTTCTTTTTCTCTTTCTAAGCCTACAGTTGGCTCACTACGTATTTTCAGGGCATGAGAAACAGATTGCCCAGTCCAGTAGTCACTCTGGTTACCTAACTCTTAACATCTTTTATTTACTTTATGGGTTAAAAAAGTTTTTCTGAGCTAGACTATGAATTTAACAATTCTTTATAAGATTGTTATCATTGGAAACATGTATTATAAATTATACCTAACAGATAGGACAGAAGTTTAAAAAACAATTCGATAATAAATTGGAGCCTGATGGTATTTATAGTCTATTAGTGAATTAGACTGCATAGCGATTGCTGACTACGCTGTTGACTTTCATACACAGAAAGCATTATCCATTTTAACCCTAAAGAGTGGTTTTGGCCTTATCTCTTGAGCAAAAAATGGGGTGGCTCAAATAAATCAGTTTAGTTCTATTTGTTTTACGAGCTGTGCAGCAGTTGAAGCGCAAGTTTAATGACTTATTTCACATGTTTTTCCCTAAGTCTTTCCTGGAAACTCAAGACATCCAGAGTTATGATGGGTTATCAGAAAAGGGGAGGACAAGGTTCATTATTCCAGAAATATTACTACCCATAGGAGTGCACAGCTGTTGAGGATTTAACTATTTGGATCGTTACTTTGTATTAAATGAGTTAACATATGCTTCAGGTTTTTGTCACAAATGAAAAATTTTATCCTCAGTGAGATTTAAGACCCTCGTTTTTTTCTGTTGGAACTTTATTTTATTTTATTTTTAAAAAAATTTTATTGGGGTATAGTTGATTTACAATGTTGTGTTAGTTTCTGCTGTACAGCAAAGTGAATCAGTTATACATATACATATATCCGCTTTTATAAAGATTCTTTTCCCATGTAGGTCATTACAGAATATTGAGAAGAGTTCCCTGTGCTATACAGTAGGTCCTTATTAGTTACCTATTTTATATATAGTAGTGTGTATATGTCAATCCCAATTTCCCAATTTATCCCTCCCCCCACCCCCTGCTTTCCCCCCGGTAACCATAAGTTTGTTTTCTACATCTGTGACTCTATTTCTGTCTTGTAAATAAGTTCATTTGTACCATTTTTTTAGATTCCACATATAAGCAATATCATATGATATTTGTCTTTCTCTGACTACACTCAGTATGACAATCTCAAGATAAAACACTCTTAATTCATTTTTTTAAAAACATCTTTATTGGAATATAATTGCTTTACAATGGTGTGTTAGTTTCTGCTTAATAACAAAGTGAATCAGTTATACATCTACATATGTTCCCATATCTCTTCCCTCTTGCATCTCCTTCCCTCCCACCCTCCCTATCCCACCCCTCTAGGTGGTCACAAAGCACCAAGCTGATTTCCCTGTGCTATGCGGCT
>NC_041233.1:19947633-19957650 GCF_002837175.3 Physeter macrocephalus | reverse complement strand
TTCCCTTTTCTCCACACCCTCTCCAGCATTTATTGTTTCTAGATTTTTTGATGATGGCCATTCTGACCGGTGTGAGATGATATCTCATTGTACTTTTGATTTGCATTTCTCTAATGATTAATGATGTTGAGCATTCTTTCATGTGTTTGTTGGCAATCTGTATATCTTCTTTGGAGAAATGTCTATTTAGTTCTTCTGCCCAGTTTTGGATTGGGTTGTTTGTTCTTTTTGTTATTGAGCTGCATGAGCTACTTGTAAATTTTGGAGATTAATCCATTGTCAGTTGCTTTATTTGCAAATATTTTCTCCCATTCTGAGGGTTGTCTTTTGGTCTTGTTTATGGTGAGCTTATTTTCGTGTATGGTGTTAGGGAGTGTTCTAATCTCATACTTTTACATGTACCTGTCCAGTTTTCCCAGCACCACTTATTGAAGAGGCTGTCTTTTCTCCACTGTATATTCTTGCCTCCCTTATCAAAGATAAGGTGACCATATGTGTGTGGGTTTAAGACAAGATCCTCTTAATTCTTGATGCATTTTATTTTTTTAAATTATTACACTTACTACTTTCGTTATTTTTCTAAAACCTGAAAATTGTTTAGGATCGAATTCTGAGTTTCTGTTTGTGATCCATAGGGTCAATTAATTATGGAATATGTGTATGAAATTATGCATGGCTTGATTTTTTAATATAAACTTTTAATTTTAGAATAGTTTTAGGTTTACAGAAAAGTTGCAAAAGATAGTACAGAGAGTTCTTCTATGCCTTCTTCCAGTGTCTCCTGTTGTAACATCCTACATTATGATATATCTTTCACAAATGAGAAACCAACATTCATACGTTATTATTAACTAAACTCCATACTTAATTCATATTTCCTTAGTTTTTTCTTTACTGTCCCTTTCTCTTCTAGGATCCAATCCAGGTACTAAATTACATTTAGTCATTAGCATCCTTAGTCTCCTCTGCGGTGTGACAGTCTTTTAGACTTTCCTTGTTTTTCATGACCTTGACAGTTTTCAGGAGTACCAGGCAGATATTTTGTAGAATTTCCCTTACTTGGGATTTCTCTGATGTTTTTCTCATGGTTAGACTTAGGTTATGGGTTTTGGAGAGGAAGACCACAGAGGTGAAGAGATAAATTAGTTGAAATTCTTTAAGGAAGGTGGTCTCTTTTCCCCCATTTGTTTATCATGGCTTGATTTTTATTTCTTCCATAGTTCTAATCTTTCTCCCTTGTCAAGTACAATCTGATAGAGAAGATAAGTCATGCATATAAAAAAATGCCATATTTCATTGTATTTAAGATGTCATCACTTGGAAGACATTTTAATTTGAGAAATGTAAACATGTCAAAAATAATCTGTGTTACAATTGATGTCATACAATATAATATGAAGTATAATCTGATTGTCCGAAGGACAGTTTCACAAATTCCCTCAGAAACACTTTTTACTAAGTGTATAGTGAAGAAATTCTTGCTTAAATTTTGGTTGCGGTAATTTAGGATAATCTTATCTTGTTTTACAAGACTGGAAATATCACCCCAAATTAAATAACTTCAAAATTCCTTATATGTGTAGTAGAATAAACTTTTTAGATTTGGGGGTTATTTTTATTTTGTAAATATATAAATTGTGTTTTGTACATAGTAGATTGGTTATATTTTATTTAAGGGATTACAGTGGTACAAAAGGTTTTGTCTTTTCAATGAAAATTGTGTACGGATCTCTTTTAGTTATTCCATTTTCCTTAGTACCTTCCTACTTTCTTTTGTTTGACTCATTTTCTTGTACACTGATTCCATTTGTAGAGATTCATAGAATCATAAAATATTAGAGTTGAACATCTTTAGAAATGATCTAATTTATTCCTCACTTAATAAGGCACATAAGAGACTTGGCACAGGTTATCAGCTAGCAAGAACAGGGTGAGATTGGAATGCAAGACTTTTGAATGTGAGGCCAATATTCTTCCCACTATACAACAATGCTTCATTTTTATTTGACTTGACATTTTCACTGTGAATCAGCATTTCATTGCTTTGAAATAGAGTTTTTTTCATGTGGGGAAAACTAGATTGCTTTAGTTGTACCTTTCTCTTTGACTTTGGCCTGAGCTTTCCAATAGAGCCAGAGAAATTTACCCCTTGAAACTTGTTTTCAGCATTTTTATCATCATAGAGGAAACAGTCTCCGTTGTGAATTGCATTCACTTATATATGTATTTCTTAAATAGCCAAGAGAATTCCGATCCATCTCTTGTCTATTGAAGCCTTCAATACATTTTTTAATCTCTTGGATCAAGTCTAAAAAATATTACAATAAAATTGTACCTTAAAATTAAAGGAGAGGCAGGCTGAAAGTGTTTGAAAGAGAGTCTTGAGAGAATTCACTCATCTTTAACAGAGTGATTTTGCCTGATAAATAGAAACATTTGTTTCTCCGTAGATATCACATATGCAGTGTATACTTTATTTATATCGTTCACATGCACAGGAGTTTTAATTCTGTGTGTATGTGGTTTCTGAGAAATAAAAAAAAGTAAATAAAAATAACAGTGTTTGTTGTTTTAGAGTATACGTATGACCGTGATGGTTTCTATCCACAGTCCCATGAAACAGTATCATGTTGTTCTAGGACTGATCACTTTTGCACTTAGGAAATTGGACCTAAAATATTCAAATTCCAAATTAACAAAGTGGAACTTCACATAATACTGTTTACAAGCTTGTTTTGTCATGGTGCCTTTATCACAAGGCCTTGGAATCTTTCAGATATTTTCCTTCCACTCCTTTCTGCACATTTTTGCTTACAGCAGACTGTTCTGAATTCTTTAATGAAGTCTTGCTCTGAAGTAGTTCCCTTATTTTCTTTTCTTTTCCAAATGGATGCATCACTTGGTTTGGCAAAATTGGAATATGGAAAGTGAAGTTTGTTTTCCATGCTGGAAATACGTTTCAGTGTCCTTGTCGATCTAGATCTGACTAATATTTTACCATGAGTAAAACCACAGCAGTCTTTGCAAGGACAAAAGCAGAAGACAAATCTTGGAAAGTTTCCCACAAACCGTGTACAATATTCTTTCAGGAAATAACATGGTGAAGTTGATCATTTGATGCTTATGAGTGTTTATTTTCTAATGCATAGCCGAGGATTTTTATGTGTCTAATGAATAGAATTCCTTATACAACCTTTGTTTCTTCAGGCCTCACCAGAGTGTAATAGAGTCACCATCATCATGATCACGATGAACATCATCATCATCATCATCATCACAATGTCTTTGACTATTTCGGCACTGTGGGACTTTCACATGTTTTTCACATGTATTTCTGAGTTTAACACTCACCAAACAGTCACTGTTTTCTCTCCGGCTGGTAACTGGCTACATGGGCCCAGTTCCCAGGCTGATGAGCAGTGGAAGTAGCTGGCCTAGTGCCCAGACTGTAGTGCTCCTGTATCACTGGCTGCCTCCCTTTTGATCTGGTAACACAGTACAGATACTGGTTCTCTACTGAGTGTCAAAGTAACACTCTGACAGCCACATGTTGAAGTGTGGCCAACACTCCACCACTGCTTGTGCCAAGTTGTGTTCATGGTTCCTTGTAGAGATTTCACTGATGTGGTTATATTATTTTTTTATTTGCCATTTTGTTGCAGTCTTTCTCTCCCACCGCTAGGCTTTAGATGAGTCTGAGGGCAACCTGAATAGCACATTATTGTGCTGTTTCAAAATCACTCTTCAACTGCAACGTATTATCTGTGTCTCAGACTTGTGTACCTGACTATTTTTTTCTTCAAGGTGAGTTCCATTAAACAAATTAAATCCTCCCCTCCTCCTGGACGTGTCTGAATTTCTATGGCCCGCACCAGGACGACTAAAGACCTTTGCAGCCTTAAGCACTCATATTTGGAGGCCTCAATCACCTCATAGCAAATATATTAAATGTACTCACGATCCAACACTAAATATAGTTTTTGATATAGAAAATTTTGGAAAATTAAAAGAAGAATTTATTGGAGTATAGTTGATTTACCATGTTGTATTAGTGTAAGGTGTATAGCAAAGTGAATCAGTTACACATATACATATATCCACTCTTTTTTAGATCCTTTTCTCATATAGACCATTACAGAATATTGAGTAGAGTTCCCTGTGCTATACCTTAGGTTCTTATTAGTTATCTATTTTATATATAGTAGTGTGTATGTGTCAATCCCATTCTCCTAATTTATTCCTCCTCCCTTTCCCCCCTGGTAACCATAAGCTTGTTTTCTACATCTGTGACTCTATTTCTATTATGTACATAAGTTCATTTATACCATTTTTTTAGATTCCACATATAAGCAAAATCATATAGTATTTGTCCTTCTCTGTCTGACTTCACTCAGTATGACAATCTTTAGGTCCATCCATGTTGCTGCAGGAAAATTTTTTTATAAATACACCTTGAAATTACATTCTTATGAATAACTAATTTACGTGTGCTGTTATTTCTTTGCCATCATTATGTACCTTTTGGAATTCTTTTGTCGTAAGATCATCTAGTGTACAAACTTTTTGAATATAATTATTTATATGCTACAATTTAAAGTAAATTGGGTGAACATAATAAAATTGTGGACAATTTTTCTTTTTATATTTTGATATTGATATAAGTTTTTCATAGACTCTGGAAAAGATTCTAAGTCCCCAAAACTCTGTCCATAGTGCCTAGTAGATTAACACCACCCTGGAATTCATAGCTGCTTTGGCTACTTTAAATGGAAGTATTGCATAGAGAGTCTCTTCCCACCTTTCCTTCCATTCTAAGTACTTACTGAGCCCTAACTGTGTGTTTGCAACATCATAACATGGATCATTGTGCATGGTTCACTCGTTTGGATATTGTAGTGTAAAAGTAAAAGTGATGAAAAATTTAGACCTTTATATAGCAGCACTGAATTAGTAAAATGGTAAAAGGTAAAGTAGGGAAAAGTAGAGATTTCCTATAGTTTTCTTATTCCTTCTGTAAGGCACAGCACAGTAAGTCTCAGATATGAGATTATGTAGGGGTCAGAACAGAAGAAGCAGCAATAAAACATCAAATTCCATTTGAAAAGCAAGGGCAGAGTTGAAGAGCAATATAGAGGCCAATTATTGGCTGTCAGGAAGTGTGAAACCAAGAACTCAATGGATTGGATACCAAAAGCAGAATCTAGGAGAAGAGCAGAACCTGCTTCACATGTCTCTTTGCTAGATGTATTTTCTCTTTTATGAATTGTCTGTTTTTGACCTTTGCTTATTTGTCTTTTGAGATTTTAGTGTTTTTCTTATCTGTTTTATTTCTTTGTATAGTCAACATATTAAACTAGATCTGTCATGTTTACTGCAAAAACTTTTTCTCAAAATTACTTTTTACTTTGGATATTTAATGCCACATATTTCTATTCCTTTAAATTTTTTTCTATAGTTTCTGCGCCTAGAAAGTCCATTCCCTCTGTATCGATAATAAATAGCCACTTTTCTCCAAGTTTTATAGGATTCAATCTGTAACTCTTTAACTCATATAGAATTTTTTTTAGTATGTAATATAAATCAAGTGTTCAAATTAATTTTTTTCTCTGAATGTATAATCTGTTATTAGAAAACCGCTGAATTGGGTTGTTTTTAAAATTATGAGTTAAATACTCTTTCTGTTTTGAACTAGCTATCCTGTTTTATTAATCTACTTTTATGTCAGTTTTTCTTTGTTTTATTATTACAGTCTTAGGATGCATAATGTCTTTTTTTTAAAAAAGACTTATCTTACCTGCTTAATTTTTCAGTTGAATTATTTTGCTAAGTTCTGAACAAATTTACATTTGTATTCTGATTGGAATTGCATAAACCTATAAATGACAAAATTCCTCATCTTTACTTTGTCTTCATGCCCAGGATCAGTTTTGCCATGTAAGGGCATTTATTCACATATTCTTTTTAAAAAAATTTTTTTGGAGTATAGTTGATTTACAATGTGTTAGTTTCTGCTGTACAGCAAAGGGAATCAGTTATACATATACATATATCCAGTCTTTTTTAGATTCTTTTCCCATATAGGCCATTACAGAGTATTGAGTAGAGTTCCCTGTGCTATACAGTAGTTCCTTATTAGTTATCTATTTTATATATAGTAGTGTGTATATATCAATCCCAATCTTCGAATTTATCTGTAGCCCCCCTTTCCACTGGTAACCATAAGGTTGTTTTCTACATCTGTGACTCTATTTCTGTTTTGTAAATAAGTTCATTTGTACCATTTTTTTTTGGTTCCACATGTAAGCAATATTATATGACATTTGTCTTTCTCTGTCTGACTTACTTCACTCACTATGACAATCCCTAGGTCCACCCATATTACTGCAAAATGGCATTATTTCATTCTTTTTTATGGCCGAGTAATATTCCATTGTATATATGTACCACATCTTCTTTATCCATCCCTGTGTTGATGGACATCTAGGTTGCTTCCATGTCTTGACTATTGTAAATAGTGGTGTTATGAACACTGGGGTGCATGTATCTTTTCGAATTACAGTTTTCTCTGGATATATGCACAGGATTCGGATTGCTGGATCATATGGTAGCTCTATTTTTAGTTTTTTAAGGAACCTACAAACTGTTCTGCATAGCAGCTATACCAATTTACATTTCCACTGTTCACATATTCTAACATTTCACTTTTCATTATTAAAGATCAGTTCCTCTTCACCCCCAGTTATCTGATTAGTGGGATAAGACCATGTGTACAAATGTTGGTACATGAGGATGATAACTCTCTGCCACCAATTACAAGTTTGTAAATATTTTTAAAGCAGAGGTAACAAGAGGCACTGAGCTATAGTAAATTCTTACTCAGGTATTCCTATAGCTAAATGCTTAGCTCTTTTATAGTTCTAACTATACAGAGTTGCACTTTCTGTGAAATTAAGTGGCTCATTCTGATAACATTTTAGTTGAACTTCTTTTAGTTTGTATAATTAATAATGACCTTTCATTTATTCACTGAACAACTAATGTTGTTTGTGCTACACTCTTCTAGGCTCTGGGGATACAAGAAGTGAATGAAACAGGAAGAGCTTCTGGTCTTGTGGTGATTTTATCAGAGTCAGGGAGACAGATAATGAGCGAATAAACTAATACTTATATACCAGGCAGTGATAAGTGCTATGAGGATGAATAAGGCCAGGCAAGAAGAGGAGATGATGATTGAGGGGTGTTATTTGATACAGGTTGGTCAGGGAAGACCTTTTTGTAAGGGTGACCTTTGAGAGGCAACTGGGGAGGGAAGGGGCCATGCAGATGTGAGGGGTCGTGGTAAGGAATGTTCTGAACAGAGGGGATGGGCAGAGCAAAGGTGGAGGCTATTCTTTGAAGGAGAAAAGAGCAAGGGAAAAAGTGGTAGGTGTTGGAGAAATATAATTAAAAACAAAATCTTCTCCCAACCCTAGAGACTCTCTCCATAAAGACAGTAGAGAGAAAAGTTTTATTATTGATTGTGTATTAAACCAGAATGTGGTATGCATCATAGGCAATCTGCTAGGGGATTGCAAAGACAGAAGGAAATCTTACCTTTTTATAGAGCCTAGCAGATGCAACCCATTACATACATGTTTTCAAGATAAACAACTAGTCCTCAAGGAAAAGGACTTAGCACCATTTGTCACATATAGTTCATCCTAGATTCACCTGGTAATTGGGGTGACCATCTGTGTTAGTTAATTGGCTTTATGCAGAGGGAAAACAAACTTCTCATATCTTAATGACAGGAGGTAGATTTGCAGCTTGGAGCAAGGATGCCCATCTATGTTAGGCTCTAGTCCTCTTGCAGAAACTGGCAGATGGGGTACCTATCTCCTTTTTTTAAGCTGAAGTATAGTTGATTTACAATATTATATTAATTTCAGGTGTACAAATAGTGATTCAAAATTTTTATAGATTATACTCCATTTAAAGTTATAAAATATTGGCTACAGAAACATACTTATAGATATGGTGCTATCTCCCTTGAAGTTTACATTTCAAAGATTTAGCTCCTGGGTCCGTAAGAAAGATGTTCCTGGGCCATAAAGCTCAAAAGAGGTCTTATAATTACATGTTTTCTAAAGAAAATGCTCTAAGTACAGGGGGATAGGGTGGAATCTCTTCCCTCATTTTCAACAGGAAGAATTAGGCCTCTTATTTTTAATTTGTCCTTGCATAGGCAGTGTGTCAGAGAGGGAATCAAATGATATGAAAATGGTCAGAACTTTAGATTTTTCTTTGATCGAAATGAGGGCTCTGGGGAGTTCTAAGCAGAGGAATGAGATGTTCCTTCAGGATTTTAGAGGGAAACCCTTTCTCCTTCATGGAGAATTGAAGAGGCTGCCCTAGGAGAGTTCTGGTGGAGGTCTCAGTCCTTGAGGGTGCTACAGGGGGAATTTGGGGGCGGGGGTGGGCAGGAGAGGAGAGAGCACTTTGCTTATGGATGGATTTTAGGGGGCACAGTGGAAGGGTTTAGAGGTTAGGAGGGGTGGAGGCTTCAGTTGGATGAGTGAATGTACAGAGCTCACAAATGACAGATACCATTTAAAATCTAGGCATCTCTCTTCACATACACCTTCTCTACCATTCTGTATTGTAAGATGTTTGAGGACAGAGACTATATCTAATGTTCATTGAATGAAAGATGAACCTGCAAACTATGCTTCATTATCATCTGAGGGAATAGATAGATCAGTGTGTCAACTGGTTTGCCCCCTTTTCCTTTTCTCTCTCAGATATTTACTGAGCATCTGCCATGTACCAGATACTAGGATAAAATGAATGAGAAGCTTTTCTGCCCTCAGGAGGTTCACTGTCTACTTGGGGAGATGAATGAATGTATGGACAATTTCAGTGCAAGGTGATAAATTCTGTGATAGCTATGTGCACTGACTTGCTCAGATAAAATTTATATGCAATTCCATAATTGTATCTCAAATATAAAAGTTCTATTGGTGATGTTATTATTATACAAAGAATGTCTACTTATACACAGGGTACTTTTGGCTTTGCCTTAAAATACTGGTATTGCTTTAGGAACTAAAAAGACTTCTTTCCTCCCTCTCTTCCTTTCTTTCCTGTATGAGGCTTACTGTCTGAATCTGCTATAGACAAAAATCTTTTAAGTTGGACTTAATTTTAGATGCTTAGCGATGTTATAAAAGAACTGCACTGTCAGGATCTGATGCTAAGGCAGGTAAGGCCTGTGTACTTCCTTCATTCAGCAGATGTTGAAGAGAGCCTGCAGTGTGCCAGCTACTGTTCTGTGAGATTCAGCAGTGAATAAAACTAAAAAATTCCTGCCTTCATGTAATGTACACACTAGTGATAATTTTGGCAGCTTTGCCTCACCTATGTTGAGAAACAGAAGTTTTTCTCTTTTAAGGCAGGGGTAGTGGAAGTGGTGCTGGTAGCGGTGGTGGTTATAAATGCCCCACCATAACCCAGTTGCCAAGTGCCTCATAAGCAGGAATGACCTCTTTACCTGGAGCCAACAGTGCTCCCCTATTTCTTCTTAATTCATTTACTGGGCTTCAAGCTTATTGTTTATTGCCCTTTTGAAATCTGTCCTTAAGAATAAAATGTGAAAGAATGAATGGAGGTATGCTGAGTTTATATATGTTGTAGAGCAGAATGAATGTGGGTTTTACTTCAGAGCTCTTGCCAGAAAAAAGCAGTAATTATGTTTGAAATTACAATAGAAATTGAGTTTAAAACTTAAGAGAAAAAAGATCTCATGTCTTAACACTAATTACAAACAAAAGTTAAGTAAGGAAAGAAAAAGAGAGAAGTCCTTAAAAAGCTAAAAACAGAAATGGAAATAAAAAAAAAAAAATGGGACCTAATGAAACTTAAAAGCTTTTGCACAGCAAAGGATACCATAAACAAGACCAAAAGACAACCCTCAGAATGGGAGAAAATAGTTGCAAATGAAGCAACTGACAAAGGATTAATCTCCAAAATTTACAGGCA
>NC_041233.1:19931391-19947465 GCF_002837175.3 Physeter macrocephalus | reverse complement strand
CTTTTAATTTAACATAACAAAATAAACTTCAACTAATTATGCAGTTCTAGAGAAAGCATCAGCTAGGTAATTCTAGAGCATTCAGCCTTTCCTCAGAGCCACTAATGTCACTCAATGACCTCAGCTTTTAAGCACACTCTAACTGATACGACCAAAGACATCTGCCTCTATGTCTGAAATATCTCTGATCTTCCTCTTAAGTTTTTTCTCCCCTGGTGCAGCCATCTAAGCTCTATTGTACCTGCCTTGCCTGTGCTAGCCCACAGACCCTATTCTAGTGTTTTCCAACGTTGCCTAATCTATCACATCAGACCTAATGAGTCTGAATCTGCAGAGAGGGAATCTGTATTTCTAACAAGTACTCCAGGTGATTCTTATGACTATGTAGGTTTGGTAAATGCTGCCTTATCTTTTATCTAGCATGATTTTAATTAGAATGATTATTTTAATCTAGCATGATTATAGTCTAATCCTAATTGGCTTGACTGAATCCTAAAATCTGGGTTCATGAACGTTGTTTTCCATGGCAAGAAGTAAACTTTGCCTGGGAACTTAGTCTCATCATTCATACTGGGTATAGCCTAATAGGGAGACAAGATCTGGAGCCTCCACCCATGATAATTAAAAGTGATGTAGAGAAGGACTATCTGGTATCCATTTGGGCCATACATGGGCTGTTGGAAGTAAACATTCTCTGGTGGGGAGAAAAGACTAAGACTGATAGATATGGGGGAAAAAATGTGCTTTAAATATCTCAAATCTAGTTGCTATATCCTATACCAAGGCCATTTCAATTCTGACCTAATTGAGAATAAAAGCAATGAATTCTTGGGCTTTTACTAATAGGTTAGATAATTAATCTTTTTTTTTTTTTTTTTTTTTTTTTTTTTGTGGTATGCGGACCTCCCTCCGCTGCGGCCCCTCCCGTTGCGGAGCACAGGCTCCGGACGCGCAGGCCCAGCGGCCATGGCCCACGGGCCCAGCCGCTCCGCGGCATGTGGGATCCTCCCAAACCGGGGCGCGAACCCGGTTCCCCTGCATCGGCAGGCGGACGCGCAACCACTGCGCCACCAGGGAAGCCCCATTTGAATATTTAACAAAGAGAAACGCTTTATAGGTAGTTTGTAGAACAATGGAGCATATTCCTATAGCAATACATCAGAACGATAGGCATAATGTCACACTGCTCTGGAAGTAATCTGTATACCTGTCTGCTCCTTTGTTATTGTTAAGATTGCTTTCTAATTTGACAGGAATTCAGGAGATAGAAGATTCAGGCAATGTGAGTTTAGATAGGAAATGGTAATACTTTCAAAAAATACTTGTAGGGGCAGCTACAAGACTCTGCCAAGTACTAACTGCATGAATTTGGTAAGCCGTGACCTTTTTCTGCCTCAGGTTCCTTATCAGGTTTCCTAATGAAGGAGTGAATCATGTGCTTTTTCGGATCCCTTATAGATTTCAGCTTTAAATTTCCATGACTTGCTTTGGGTTTTGGTATGAATATAGTTGAGCTGTTGTGGATACATATATTAGGAACAATTTCTTTATTAGGATGGACTTATACACAAACATACACACAGACAAAAACACATAGATATATAGTACCCTCTAAGTTTTTATGGTTACTATATTAAACTCAGGAAATAACAGGGAATGCTTTCCACACTTAAAATAGATTTAATTTGGACACTGTTAAAATGTGTACATATCTTGTGATAACTTCCTGTTTTCCTGAAGGAAAAATAACCCTGTTATTTATTAAGCATCTATGCTATATGTACTGTTCGTGGTGTCCTTAATATGTGCTAGAAACTGTGATAGGTACTTATAGACCTCATTTTATTTACTACTAATGACAACTGTATAAGGTAGATGCTATTATTGCCAACTTCCAAATGAGGAAATTGAGATGGAGAGTTGAGGTATCTTACTCAAGTCTTCTCAGCTTTTAAGTAACAAACACTTAGGATTCAAATTTAGGTCTGACTCATTCCAGAGCTGTGGTTCTTTTATTCTTTTAGATTCTAGGGACATATTAAAACAGAGTCAAATGCCTGTCTTGAAGGAGTTTCAGATTAATAAGGGAGACAAGAAAGACTAATATATGGTTCAAGAGGAAAATGTCCCTGAAGTGTCAAAATTATAAAAGTGTGTTGAGGAGATTGTTCTCAGGCTAGGCAGAAAGCTCAGAGGTGAGAAAGAATGTGTTGGAGAGGGAGGTTCAAGAAATGCAGGCAGCTCTGACTGCCTAATAATTAGTGGATGTAAAAGCCTGAACTTTGGGAAAATTTTTTTGAAACTCCATTTTTCAGAGAGGTAGTATGGCTAGGAGTAATTCAGATACGTCCACTCCAAGATCTTGTGGGAAGTAATGTCTAAGGACTATATAATGATGATGCAAACCGAAACTTTCCACTGTTTATTCATCTCTTCATTTATTTGTTCATTCATTCAATACTTATTCATTACATATTCATCCAATAATTACATATTTCAATATATATTCAATTCACTGAATACTTACTACAAGCGTTTAATGTGTTTGATACAGACAATACAATAAAATATAAGATTTATTTCCTGCCCTCATCATAGTTTAATGGGGAAGGCAGAAAAATAAACAATTATTATACAATCTGATAATTGCAACAACAGCTGAATAACTAAAACAAGAGCAGCAATTGTGTTTCCATTTACTGAACAGATCCAAGGAACCTCACATTGTGTTTAGTTGCTTATATACATTGTGTTATTTCATCTTGACAATGGCTTTGTAAGGCAGGTGTTGCTATCCTCACTTTACACACAGAAGCTGACACTCAAAGAGGACGAGTGACCTGCCAAGGTCATAGAAATACTGAATGTAAACAGTATATAGTGGAAGCACATAAAAATGGCACCTAACTAGCAAGAAGTCCTCCCGGAGTTATTGATGTACTCCCTGGGATCTAAGAACAAGGACTAGTTGTCTCTGTTATAGAGAAAAAATGGAGGGTACGGGTGAAGTTAGAAGAGGAGGGGGATGGAATTGGAGCAGTGTTGATCTGGAGGCAGAAAAAAAAAATCGACTCATTTAAGAACCTAACTCATGAAGAATCTTGTATGCCATGTGAAGGTGGGGAGTTGTGAGAGGCCTCAAATTACCCAACACGCTGGAATCCTCCTTGATTTGGATTTGAGGATGGGTTGTTCTCTCACTTTTTATTTATTGTGATCAGTCTGACTAAAGGCTTATCCGTTTTATTGTTCTTCCTCAGAGTGCCAACTTTTGGTTTCATTCATTTTCTCTTAAGTTTTTCTGTTTTCTTTTAAAAATTTATTTCTGATCTAATCTTTTAAAGTTCCAGTCTTCTGCTTATTTTGGCTTTAATTTGCTCTTTTTCTTTCTTTTTTTATTGAGGTGGACTTTTCTCATTTTCTAATATAGGTATTTAGTGCTATAAATTTCCCTCCAAACACTGCTTAATTATACCTGCTAATTTTCATATGCTATGTTTTCATTTTTATTCAGTTCAAAATATTATATTACCCTTTTTGATTTCTTCCTTGATTTATGGGTTATTTAGAAGTGTGATATTTAGTTTCCAAATATTTGGGTTTTTAAAAAAATAGTGCTTTCTGGTTTTACCAAGGTCGATAATCCATGAACTGAGTTGTAAAGAATGAAAAGGAATTAGCTAAAAGGAAGGGTCTCTTCCAAGCATAAGCACACGTATCAGAAACACTCACATAGATGTGACGGTGGAAAGAAAACAGTTCTTTTTGTAATTAATTTCTGATTTAATTTATTGGGGTCAGAGAAGATACTCTGTATGATTTGATATCTGTTAAGTTTATTTAAACATTTTTTTATGGTCCAGAATATGATCTATATTGGAAAATACTCCACTGCACTTAAAAGAAATGTGTATTCTGCTGTTGTTCAGTGCAGTATTCTGCAAATGCCAATTAGTATGTCAATATTCAAGTCTTCTATATCCTTACTAATTTTCAGTCTACTTGTTATACTGTTATTGAGAGAGTGGTGTTAAATATTCAGTAATCATTGTGGATTTTTCTCTTTATTCTATCAGGTCTATTAATTTTGCTTCATGTATTTTGAGCTCAGTTACAAGGGCATAAACGTTCAGGACTGTTATTTCCTCTTGATGAATTGACCCCTTTATCATTAATGAAATGACATTCATTCATTATTTCTTAAAATATTTTTTCCTCTGAGATCTGCTTTCTCTGATATTAATATAGTCACTTCACCTTTCTTTTGATTATTGTTAGCATGGCATATCTTTTCCTAGCCTTTTACCTTTAACCTATTTATATTAATAGTAGGTTTCTTATACATAGCAAATATTTTGATTTTGATTCAATATGAAAAGCTCTTCATTTTAATTTAATAAATATAAAGAATATTTATATTTAATGTAATTATGGATAGAATTGGGTTTAAATGTACCATCTTGTTATTTGTTTTCTATTTATCCCATCTGCTTTTTGTTCCTTTTTCCCTCTCTTTCTTCCTTCTTTGGGGTTAATTGACGTATTTTCAATATATATTTTATCTCCCTTTTGGCTTATTAGTTATAAATTTTGTTTGTATTATAGTAATTGCTTTAGATATATATATAGTATATATCTTTATCACAGTTTACCTTTACTTCACGTTAGAACCTTACAACTCTATACTTCATTTCTCCAAGCCTTTGTGCTATTGCTGGTAACACATTATACATTTGTTATAAATCTCACAATGCACTGTAATTGGCTTTTCTTTTTGCTTTAAGCAGTCAATTTTGTAGTCATTTAAAAATTGGGAAAAATTATTTATATTTACCTACATATTTACCATTTCTGGTTCTTTTTTTATTCCTTTGTTTAGATCCCAGTTTCCATCTTCTGTTATTTTCCTTCTTCACGAAGGACTCCCTTTAAGCATTTTTAGTGACAAAGGTCCACTGGTGATGAATTCTTTCAGCTTTTGTATGTCTGAAAACACCTTTGTTTTGCTTTTCTCTTCAACACCTTGAAGATGTTACTCCAGTGTCTTCTTTAACTTCAGATAACTTTCCCTCCACTTCAGCCACTTAGGCCCAGGACCACACCTTGAAGTTTGTCATTTATTGGTGTTTTGGACAAGTATTTATTGAGCATCCTTTTGCTGGGCACTTTCCTATATTCTGGGGATAATACAACAATAAACAAAATATACAAGGTCATTGTTCTCATGAAACTTACATTCAGAAAAAAAAAATATATGAATGAAACAATAAATGTTAGTATAACAAGGGCTGCCAGAGGTGAAACACAGCATACTATGGTCTTGAGTGATGGGAGATTCTGATCACTCAGGGTGTGTTCTTAAGGTAGAACTTCTACAATGAGGACTAAAAAAATGAATAGGAGTTAGTAAAGTGAAGTGGGTGAGGAGGGGGAAAGCAGGGTATATGGTGGAGAAGAACCAGCAGATTCCATAGATCAGGCTGTCAGGGCATCAGGGAATGCTAAGAATTTGAGACTTTTTAAAAAAGGGTAACCAGAAGGCATTACAAGGTTTTAAGCAGGAGAGTGAGATGATAAGATTTGCATTTTAAAAAGATCTCTGGCTGTGGAGAGTAAATTTGGTGTGGAGTAAACAGAGATGGAGAGGCAGGGTAGATAATATTGAGAGACTAATTAGGAAGGCACTAATTAGTGTTGGTCCAGGAAAAGGATCATGGTGACTTGGGCTTCAAACAATGGTTGGATTATAGCGCTCTCTAGGAGCAGAACCTAAGGGAATTTAGGTTGGATGCGTGGGTTGGGGAAAATCAGAGTCCAGATGGTGCCCAGGTGTCTAATTAAGTGACTAGTGTTTACCATTTACTAGGGTAGGAACACTGGAGGAGAAACATGGCTGGGGAAAATATTTAGTTTGGGATTATGGAATTGAATTGTGTAGGACAGGGGTCCCCAACCCCCGGGCCACGGACCGGTACTGGTCTGCAGCCTGTTAGGAACCGGGCCGCACAGCAGGAGGTGAGCGGCGGGCGAGCGAGCGAAACTTCATCTGCCGCTGCCCGTCGCTCCCCTTCGCTCCCCGTCGCTCGCATTACCGCCTAAGCCATCCCCCCCGCCACCGTCCGTGGAAAAATTGTCTTCCACGAAACTGGTCCCTGGTGTCAAAAAGGTTGGGGACCGCTGGTGTAGGAGACAGTGTTTCTACCTCTGGCAAGGGTCCTGTTTGATATAACTCCTTTTCAAATCATGTGGGTTCACTTTCATTCTTATTTTTCTAGAGAAAAGTAACACTCTTAACCCTGTCTCTTAAAAAAAAGATCTGTTAATCGTAATTGAATGGTTATTTAATATGGAAGGAATACATATTAGCCAGGAGGGTCCCAGTTGGGGGTTATTTCATATTCTCAGTATGCCAGTTATTTTGTATCTTCTGCCATTTGCTGGCCAGTTGTGTCCATATCTAAGTGGTTAAAAGCATGGAATCTGAAGCCAGATGGCCTGGGTTGAATTCCATCTCTGCCATACAAGTTGTGAAACCTCAGTTTGCTTATCTGTTAAATGAGAATAACACAGGTACCGGGATTGTTATTAGAGCTAAATAAGTTATTTCTCATAAAGCATTGAGAAGGGCTTGTGAAATACAACCAGGAGAAGTGGTTTACACGCTGATACTTGATGCTAAGTGATATAGAAGTTTGAAGTCACAGATTCTGAAAAGTCCAAAGGGAACCTTTTTTAAAAGCAAAGTTTACGGTACCCAGGGAATAAGGCTGCACAGATAACTACCGTCCTTCTTCATTTCAGGATAGGGATGTACTTACTTCAAATGCTGACATCAGAAGGAAGATGAGGTGTATTTCATTATTTGTTGACCTAAAGTGATATTGAAAGCTAAAATGAAAGAAGCTGCGAGTGATTCCTCTCCACTCTACCTATGATAATTTGAGAAGGATAACTGGCAGGAGCAATAAGGCAACTTATCTGTAAGGAGGAGCTAAAATTTTAATTAGTAACCTAATAAATACTTGAAAAATACAAAGAAAATGCCACTTCATAGGGTTAATGTGTGATGACCATATCCCAAGAAGGATAAAAACAAATATAATCAAGTTCTGGAAGGAGTATGTTTTTTGAAATTTGCAGGGATAAAGAAAGTGTTGCCAGTTATTCTGTTTTGACTGAAACTGCTTTGGTAATTAATCCATTTCCCCAGATATTTGTCCATTTATTGTGCTATATTACAATGTTAATATTTCTCTTTACAACTGCAATTATTATAGTTGTGCTCTGGGTAAAACCTATTAAAATATGTTCTTAATTAATTTGCATGTATATAATTCTATTTATAAGGCCCATTAAAAATGATTTATATATTTTCAACTCATTAATAGTATATAAATGATTTCCCTTTTATTGTTTATTAGTTAATAGAAAAATATTTTAGATAGTAAAAGTACCCCACAATTATAAAGGCAAACTTATGGAATTAGGTAAGCACATTTAACTTACCATAATAATCTAGGGTGCCAATTGTTAATTTCTGAACTGCCTCATTTATGTGTTCTGGAGTTGAGAGATTTTATATCTTTATTCATATAAATACTGTTGGTGAATGATTATGCTAATTGATTTCAGATTCTGATTTAGATATAATACGATTAGTGATTGGCTCCTGTTTTCCTCCCAGCCCTTGTTCCCAAAATGGTAGACTAAATTTCTAGGGGAGACCTGGAGGGAAGGAGGAGGGAAGGGGAGACTTTTTCTGTAGGAGCAAGGAGATCAAAGGTAGACCCTGAGCCCAGGCTCCTTGGAACGGGTTAAGAGGACAAGAGTATTAATGGAGGTTTTCTGTAATCATCACTACTTTTCTGCAAGTCTAGCCATCCCCAGGACTAAGAATCATCCTCATCTAGACCAAAACCTGGAGAGAACAGCGTTAACAGGTGGTACCAAACTGAAGCCAGAAATGGATGGATTTGAATCCCTCAGACCCCCCTCCCCCAACTCACTGACAAATTTTTCCCTGCTCCTTTTATTAATTTAGACATGAAGAGACCCTACACCTAACAAGGTTGAGTATTTTGAATCCTACTTATTTTATTTATTTTATATAAAACAATGTATGTATGAGAAAAATATCTAGGACCACTGTAAAAGTTGAAGGAAAAGTAATCTCTTGAGAAAGCAATGGGATTTCTCAGCGGTATTGTGAGTTTTTACAATTCTTACAAAGCAAAGGGGTCAAAATTTCATGAATTTGTTTAAGTAAGGCAGGGATGCTATCCTATTATATCAAACAATATGTTATATTTAATTACAACTTTGCCTTTTTTTAGTACTTCCTGCCTCTGGCATATTATTCCCTCTAGGAATATTCTGGAACATAGAAACTTATTTGGGGCTTGGACTCAGAGTGGATTTCTAGGGTGAGTGAGATTGCCTCACTCTTGCGGGTGGGGACTCCTAGAGGAACCATCTAGCTATAGTGTGTGCCTAGTCACTCCACTTTCATTTAGGCTTTTGCTAGAAGTAAAATTAGTGGATCCTTTAGGCATTTTCCAAAAGATACCTGGTGCCTACATAGAGTCAGGTAGAATAGGACTCAGATATGACCATTAGTGACATATAATAATTTTCCTAAAGCTCATGAAATGAAACCACCTGCTTTCTGTCCATTTATGTTAGATAAATGAAAAATTAATTACCCTGCACTAAGTGAAATGATAAGAAATGAATGCTCTATTTCATAATCATGTTGACAGTCTCTTGATAACTGAGAGACGCTAGAAAAAAATGGAGTTTCCTATACACTGAAACTTCCAGCCTAGTGTATCATGAATGTGCTGACTGGTTAGCTAGTGAAATTGCATCTTTGTTTCAAGATTTTCTTACAACTTTCTACTACTTATAACTTTCTACTCTTACAAAGTTACATTAATTCCAGCTTTAATTATATACATTCCCCCATATATAGTTCATGGGGGATTGTCAACAAAGAGTTGTATTTGGAAGTCAGAGGCTAATTTTCCTAAATAAAGGTGTACACTTTTCTTATACCTAAAGGTGATTTTAGGGAGGCATCAGGAACCTTGCTAATTCAAGTGTGGTCTGTGGACCAACAACATTGACATCACCTGGGAGCTTGTTAGAAATGCAAAGCCTCAGGCTCCATCCCAGACCTAGTGAATCAGAAACTCTGGAGATATGGTGCAGCAATCTTTGCTTTAACAAGGCCTCCAGGTGATTCTGATGCATGCTAAAGTGTGAGAATCTCTGCTTTGGGGCTCAGGTATCTTTTTTGGCTCTCTTCTGCAAACACAGGCATTCTTGCCAGGAGTATTGCTGCTGTGACTTGGGACCTGCAAACTTGAATCTTAAGTTGGGAAGTATATGTGATCAGTATTCTTTTTCCTTATATTTATGTGTGTCCATTACAATTCCCCAGTGTTGGGAGGGTTTGGAATGGTAAAATACAGAGTTTTGCATTAGGTTGGGAATCCTGCAATGAGAAAAGAATATAAGAGAGAGCACTATGATGTGCCAGCTAATCACAGTTATTTATTTTTTTCCAGGAGTAATTCACAGTTTACTCTGAGCATCATTTTGCTCCTCAGTGAGAAATTTTGACTCTGCCCATGATTGCTTTTAGCTGATTGTACCACACAGGTGTTTTTTGATCCTGAAAAAATGGAGAAAATTCCAATAACTGTTAGAATGAGAACAACAAAAATCTTTCCTTTGGAGAAATAGAACAGTATTTCAGGTGTTCAGGTAGAGGGAAATCAGGGAAGAAGAAAAGATGGTAAAGAAAGCAATTTGGTGAAAGTTTTTTCCTTTATGGCAAAAATGACAGTAGTCCACACACTCTTGGATCATTAATACCCAAATTATAAAACAAAAAACCCTGTTTTATAATTTGGGTATTGTTTTTTCCTATTCATTACCTCCAGAGTGGGCGTTTCCTTATGCATCAATTAGATTACAAAGGAATTTATCATTATAGTCCAAAGCAGGATTCTTTCCAATTCCTAAAATCTACTTTTCCTTTTTAAAAGGAGTTTTGTTCTTTGAAAAAGATTCCTCACTTCCCTGAATTCCCACCAGTAAGCCAGATGAATTGTTGGAATAAATGCTTGCTCTCCTCATTTAGTCTCCCTCCCCCTAAAACTAGCTATTTAGTGCTGCCTCTTAAATGAATTTTGAAATATTACACAGTATTGTTTCCATTGCAGACAGTTTCAAAATACAGGATCTTATTACTTACAATAATCTAAATTTCCCACTAGGTTTTTTTTTTTTCCTTCAGAGATAGTTCCATGCCTACTCCATCTAAAAAAAAGCAAGTTTTATACAACACTTATAATTTAAGGGAACAAACAAGTACTTAAACAAATTTCCAAATAGGTTCAACCAGTCTTTCAAGTTATCACTTTCTTGACACATTCTTAGTGAGATAAGACAAAAGTATTTCACCTAACTTAGAGTTGCTGCAGATGGCTACTGCCAGAACAGACATTTCTGAGTGGTCTTTTCTGTGGCCTTGACAGCTCAATGAAATAACAGAGGCTTGACAGACTTCAGCTGATATTAGAAAACAATATAACCAATATATCCTATGGATGGAACACATTAAATTCCCATCATGTTATCTTTGGCGGCTGTTCATGGGCTTGTTAAAAATTCCTTGGCATTTCTTTTAAACACTATCTGATAACTCTTCTCTCTAGACCAACATTAATTTTCCTTTTCTTAATTGTTTTAATGGCCAAACTTACAGCACAGTGATTTTTAATTTCTCTACTTGGTCAGTATATTCCTCAGAGATGTTTTTCAATTTATGAAGTAAGAAAAGTGATTTTTACGAAACATACATGTAGTACTTAAACATTAATAAATAGAAAAAAATTTACATCTTAATGCTAATCAATCAGTAGACAGACCCAGGAAACTTTAGTACTATTAGATTATGTTTTTCAAACTCGTCTAGATCAAGCCAAGCTAGAATATTCTGTTTTATAAGTAGAGAAATCCCACAGTTGAGTCTACCATGTTAACTCACTTATTTAGGTTGAATAGGCTTCTCCAGTTAAATTGACTCCCTTGCTCCCATGGTCTTCTCATTTTCAGTCCATCTTTCATGTTGCCACATGGTTATCAGCCAAACATACTGCTTCATTTCTCTGTTTTTTTTTTTTTTTTTTTTTGCGGTACCCGGGCCTCTCACTGTTGTGGCCTCTCACATTGCGGAGCACAGGCTCCGGACGCGCAGGCTCAGTGGCCATAGCTCACGGGCCCAGCCGCTCCGCAGCATGTGGGATCTTCCTGGACCGGGGCACGAACCCGTGTCCCCTGCATCGGCAGGCGGACTCTCAACCACTGTGCCACCAGGGAAGCCCCATTTCTCTGCTTTGAAAGTGTTTTTGGTTTGCTGTTGCTAGCAGGATAAAGTCATTATAATCTTGTTATCACAGAATGTAAATTTCTTCACAGGTTAGTCCTAATGTTCCAACATCATTTTCTGCTTCTTCTACTCATTTCTTCTGTGTTCTAGACACATGGGAGTTCTTGCTGGGCTCTGAATATACCATATCCTGGAACATTCATGGGTTTGTTTCATGATTTATGACCTTCCAGTAAACCCTCTTCCTTAGGGCCTGCAATGCCATGTGATTAACACAGGGTGACCCTAGTTCTCAAGTAAGCCAGGGTCTCTGGTGTTCAAGGCCCTTCCAGAAACAGGGTGGGAGAATGTATAGTGTGTACAAATCTCCTGAAAAGTATTTTTATTTAGAAATCATGTTTTCTGTGCTTTGTATAAAAGAATAGGCAACAACTTCCCCCTCAGAACAGCATATGAGGCAAGGAAGTTCTGATTGGAAAGCCCCTGAGCCGATAATTTTCACTCTGCTAAGAGCAATAAAAGTGGTCATAGCACCTCTGTCTGTCCCTCTTCATCTCAGAATAGTGACTCATGGTCTCAGTGGCCCAGCTGTGGGTAGCAGATGACCTCTCTGCTCATCACAGAGTGAGTGAAACCAGCTCCAGGGCTTTACCCGACTTGGGCACTTTAAGAATCCCACCTCCAGATGGAGGGCAGAGGCAGAGCAGATAATATATGGATACTGTGTGCTGCCATATTTGATAGAAAGTTCAGGAAGTCTAAGTCCTTAGTAGCTAGACTCTGCTTCTGCAGTTTTCTTCTCATCAAAAAGCATCATAGAACAACACTGGCCAAAGAGAAGAAGCAATCCAGTTTTGCAGAACCAAGCATACATTCCATCTATTCCCTTCGTATGGAATTAATAATTCCCTATTTTCTGCCTGATCATCCATTGTCTTTGAAGTTTCCTGATTCTCTACACCCCACCTCCTGCTACCAGGGAGAACACCTCTCTACTAAACTATGCTCCAGCAGCTCTTTTGTGTATACTTCTATTTCAGATGTTTCATATTATATTTGCCATTGTTACTCATTCTCGCATGTCCTTCACTAACCTGTGTTTCATCTACCTTGGTATCTCTGGCACCTAGTATGGTGCTTGGCCTATGGTAAGTAAGTAAGTAATAAATGTTAAGTGAATGAAGGATATGGCACAAATGAACAAAAGTAAGTTGTCATCTTTGAATTCTGCTGTGCTATTAAATTTCCCCTATTGCATTTCACAAGTAAAACAAAGTAACTTTTATTTCATGTACTTTATTTCAATTTCATACTTATTGAGTGCCTTAGAAGTTACTATGCTAAGTGCTTTAAGAAACACACAGATATCTAAGTCCCCAATTAATTCTGGAAGCATTTCTAATACATACTTTTAAAAAGTAATAGTAGGGACTAAATAAATTTGAGTTGAATGTAATGTTTCTTGAATATTTTCACAAGGACTGGGCAAGTTGGCAAACCATTTATTTATTGAACAAACATTTATTGGGCACCAACTATGGGCTGAGCTTGGTACTGGTTAACGAAGATCAACACCACCATCAAACACAGTCTCTGTTCATGGAACTTATAATTTAGTGTGTGAGAGCAATTAAATAAATACAGAAATAATTGTTTAGAGAGTTGTGTTAAGTGGTAGGAAGAAAATTGTCAAATATAATAATTATATTTTTTCAGTTTTGGAAAGAAGCAGTATTTAGAAATTGGTTGCCTCAAAATATAAAGAAAGGTATTTGGAAATTTCTAACGGGAACCTTGAAATCTTAGCAAATGCTGTATAATCAGAACCTTTCAGTTATCTTTTTTTTTTTTTTTTTTTTAATTTTTATTTTTTGCGGTACGCCGGCCGCTCACCGGAAGAAAATTGTCAAATATAATAATTATATTTTTTCAGTTTTGGAAAGAAGCAGTATTTAGAAATTGGTTGCCTCAAAATATAAAGAAAGGTATTTGGAAATTTCTAACGGGAACCTTGAAATCTTAGCAAATGCTGTATAATCAGAACCTTTCAGTTATCTTTTTTTTTTTTTTTTTTTAATTTTTATTTTTTGCGGTACGCCGGCCGCTCACCATTGCAGCCTCTCCCGTTGCGGAGCACAGCCTCCAGACGCGCAGGCGTAGCGGCCATGGCTCACGGGCCCAGCCGCTCCGCGGCATGTGGGATCTTCCCCAACCGGGGCACGAACCCGCGTCCCCTGCATCGGCAGGCGAACTCCCAACCACTGCGCCACCAGGGAAGCCCCAGTTATCTTTAAAGATACTAATAAATAAAGTGTTGTTATAGGAACAATTTAAATAATGGGAATGAATTAACTTACTTTCTATTGAAATTTTTATTCATAATATTTGTAGAAGCAAAAATATGTATGTATGTAGAAACTCATATTTATATGAACATCAAGAGGAGAATAGCCATACATTCCCAGCAGATTAGCTGTTTCCCCGTCATATCTGACTTTCATTTCATCTTTAATAGTTGTTTTCTTATAATGACAAGAGCACTGAATTGGAAGCTTGTAGAAGAATTTTATTATCTTTTAAAATCTGTTGTTGAAACGAATTGGGACTGAATGCTTGTTGATAAATGTTAACAGTAATACAAAGTGTCTAGAAGAAGGCATCCATTTGTTTATTCTTCTAAACATTCTCATCAGTCACGCCCGAGAGAAAATGGGTGAAGATGGGAGAAAGTAACAGAATACGCATTAGAGCCATTTGCCCTGAATTTCATAGACCTGCTAATATTTTGGGTACTTACTAATTTTCCTAACTGAAACAGCATTAATGCTGTCTTAATAAAAAGACCCAGAAAGATCTATGTCTGACATTTAGAAAATATTTCAAAGGGAAGATGGTATGTGCATTCTCTGTTAGTTATTATTTTTAGGTACTTCCATTTGTGATTACAGTAGTAGTTTGTATGAGCTGAGTGTTATCAACCTGCATTCGTTCAGCAAACATTGATTGATCAACCATTATGTGCCAAGTTCTGTTCTTGGCACTGTATGTATGTGTCTATTCTGTGAATCTGAGAAAATAAAATACACTATCATCAATCATCATAGTAATGTTAATTTTGTCTAATGTACTGCCATTGTGTTGGCTCTTTTCTTTATATGGTGTGTTTGGTTGGGAGAAGTTTGTGATAAGACAATAAAATGGATATTCAGGTTCTTATTCTGAATTTGGTTTAAAACTAAAGAAGCCTTTAATGTGTATTATTTCTGAATTAGATAAATCTTTGTCTTGGCAATACAATCCAAACTGGCTTTTGTTTTCCTCTGGGTTAGCTCTGTTCTTAGGCTGACTTTCTTCATAGTAGCAAAGAGGGTTCTCAGCAACTCCAGGCTTACTTTATTCTTGTTTTTTTTCAGCTGATGATTAACCTCTTTCCCCATGTCAGTTCCCCCAAACACTCCGATTGGCTCTGCCTGGGCCATGTAAAACCTTGGACCAAGTTGTTCTGATTGGTCAACCTAGATCTTGTGCCCATTCCTGAGAAAGATAAGCTGAAAATATTAACAGCCTTTATAGAATCACATGAAGTGAGGGAAGGTCAGTGTGCTAGTGGGAAAGAAAGGTGCTGTTTCTTGAAGAAGGACTAAAAGATGCTGGCAGACAAAAATAACAGATGTCTACCACAAATAAATGTAAAACATAATTGTTTTTGTGACTTATCTGAAGAAACTTCCTAAATATATTAAAAGTAATCTAGAATGTTATATCACTTTGCGAAATAAATTTGACCAAATCAGGAAGTTCTAAAGTATGTTAGAAATCACTTCTATTCAAAAGATCAAATACCTTTTCTTCTTTGTTGAATGACTAGGCATTTTAGAAAGAGCACGCCTCTATTTTTCTTTGATAGATGCATTTTGGGGTAACTTTAAACTTTGATATAATTTCAAAATTACAAAAATATTGTAGGAATAGTACAAGGAACATTTATACTATTACCTGTATACATTTTACCCAGATTTATTAATTATTTACATTGTGTATCATTTACTTTTTTATTCTCTTTCTTTTTCTGAACTTTTGGAGAGTCAGTTGGACACACTTTGATCCTTCACCCTTAAAAACTTCATTGTATATTTTCTAAGAACAAGGGCATTGTCCCAAATAACCTCAATATAGTTATCAAAATCAGGAAATTTAACACTGATAAAATACTCTTACCTAATTTAGAGTCCATACATTTTCAAATTTTGTCATTTGTCCCCAAATTGTGACTATTTTTCACAGTCCAGGACCAATCCAGGGTCATGCATTACATTGACTCTTCTTGTTTCTTTAGTCTCCTTTAATCTGGAAGAGTCTCTCAAGCTTTCTTTGTGTTTCTTGACCTTGTTGTTTTTTTTTTTCTTTTTTAAGAGTATAGGCCAATTATTTGAAAGAATATCCTTCAATTTGGGTTTGGCTCATGTTTTCATGATTAGATTTAGACTATACATTTTTGGCAGAAAGAGCACAAAAATGATGTTGTGTCCTTCTCAGTGTGCACATGATGTTGTTTATCCCAATATTAGTGATATTACACACATACACATACACATACACTTACATCTGTGTTTCTTTTTTTTTTTTTTTTTTTTTTTTTTGCGGTACGGGGGCCTCTCACTGTTGCGGCCTCCCCC
>NC_041233.1:19915516-19931371 GCF_002837175.3 Physeter macrocephalus | reverse complement strand
GGCCCAGCCGCTGCGCGGCATGTGGGATCCTCCCAGACCGGTGCACGAACCCGTATCCCCTGCATCGGCAGGCGGACTCTCAACCACTGCGCCAACAGGGAAGCCCTATGTTTCTTTATTTACATAAAAATCTATGAGTTTATTCTGATGTTACCAATACCAATACATTCATTTGTTCAGCATACACCTTTCCTTTTTTCTTGAGTTTATATGACATGCAGAGTACCTTATTAGTTACTCTGGAAATTTACAAAGAATATGAGGAACTATCTGTATCAGAAAAGCCTTATTAATATGACTGACTTCTTTCATTTGGTGATGAAAAACATAATTTATGAAGATTTGTAAGTAGTCTAAGAAGAAATCAATATTCAGTTTATTAAAGAAAACTAGAGAAGGATTGTTATATAAGCTGCATACTTAATGTACCTAAAAACACAAAGCCCATGAGGTATAAAGAGGTGTACATGGTCCTCATGTGATTTGGGAAAGGTGCACTTGTGGTTAGTCTTCTGAAACTGATATATATTATTGTACTAGAGGCACGTTTATTCTTCAAGTGCAGCTATGAGGATGTTAGAGCAGATGAGGTTAGTCTACAAAAAAACCCACTGAAATACTAGGTTGTAGAAAGAAATTAACTTCATGAGATATCCATGAAATTATAATTATAGGGAAAAATCTCCAAGGCTGAATTTGTGCTGGAATGTTTTCCAGTTTATACTGACATTCCTCGCTGTTAAATGTAACTTTCTGCAACCTGCAAAGTAGCAGTGATGTTCAGATTTTTTAGTTCTTTTACTTTAGTATTAATGAAAGACCTTGTCTTTTGTTTCAATCCATATAATAATAATCTATGCTCCATGGATTTTATTGATGACTTTTGATTCAGATGGTTAAGAGGAATTCATCTTCTTCCTTTTCTACTCCCTAGACTTTCTTTAGTGAACAGGAGCTGTCAGGCAATGTTCTAAAATTATAAGATAAAGGTAATGTTATTTCATTATGAAGCAGAGACATTTACATGTACACCATCTGTGGGATACTTCATTATTTTATAGTAAATGAATTGAAATTACTTTTCTTAAAAACAATAGCAAAAACTTTTAACTATTGATAGAAGACTATCCTTACTTCTACTTAGACTCATTAGCCCCTGAACAATAGGCATTATACTATATTAGTGATAAGAAGGGGAGAGTCAACTATTTTATTAATTCGTTTAATGTCTTATAACAAAACTCTGTGCTCTAAGAAAATAAAGATAATAATAGCTAACTCATGAAGTACCTATTGCATACCAGAAAACATTCTTAGTGTTATACATATTAGCTCATTTAGTCCTCCTAAAACTCCTATATGAGGTAGATACTAATATTACAATTTTCAGATGTAGCACAGAGAGGTTTAATTACTTTACAAAGTCACACAGCTAGAAAAGGCAGAGCTGGGACTTGAACCCAGGGAATCTGCTTTGTGAGTCCATTGTATTAACAAATTACCTCTATTCAGTTACCAATTAGATGAATTTATTCCTGCAAAGTTTTTGTACTATGTTATAATTTAAAATAATGTATAATTTAGATGTTTTAAAGATACTATTTTAATAATAATAATTTTAAAATATATACCATTGTGCATAATCTTTACAACAACCATTTGTTAGTTCTTCTTAAATTTGTTTTAGGGGATTGAATGTACAAACTACACAAATAGATTTAAATGCTCTTTCACTAATAAGAATAAAATACTGCTAGTTTGTTAGTTGATATTGGCTTTTAATGTATCCTGTTTAGCCCTGAAGGAACACTAGTACATTAGATATGTGCCTAATTGAAGGAAGGGAATTTTATGAATATATCTACTGTACTGTTATTTTTGTAAAAGAATGAAATTTGAATCATAACTCTGGAGTATCTCAGTTGGCACATATGTTCCCTGGCAAATGAAAGATTAAACTTACATTGGTTTCTAAATTTCTGAAGACCATTATTTTGCTGATATTCATTTACATTCTTCCCTGAATATGAAAAAGTGCGTTAATTTATTTGCAAGTGATGACAAAATTACTCTATAAGCATGTATAGAGGAATGAAAAGAAATCTTCTTTTGGTTTGAAGGCAAGGGTGATGCATATTTCGGTACTGTCCTATCTAATTAGATAATTCATTTAAGATTTATTCTGTTAAATGTCTTCATAGTTCCATTTTATGTGAACGTAGACACAGTGTAGCGTAGTAGAACAAGTATTAGATTAGTCCTAGTTCCCAACCATTAGACATGGAATTTTAAATAAAGTCATTTAACATCTGAGTCTCAGCTTCCTCATTTGTAAAATGAGACTACTAATGTCCTCCCCACAACCTCACCTAGTTGTGAGGACTGACTGAAACATTGTATGGAAAATTATTTTTAAGCATTTTCTGACATGTTAAATGTACAGTCATTGTCTTCATTAATGAAGGTAGAGAGCCATAAAATTTAGTTCAGCTTTATTAGACATTACACTTGACCCTTCAAGAAGTGGAAGTGGTGGAATGGGGGGTCGGAGGGAAGAGGGGGATTGGGGCCCCTACCCTTCGTGCAGACATAGAGCTTTTCAGTGGGTGGTAGATATTGATGGTTCTACATCAGTGGATTCAATCAACCTCAATGGTCTAGTACTATAGTACACATTTATTGAAAAAAAAATCCATGTATAAGTGGATCCTAGAAGTTTGAACCTGTATTGTTCAAGGGCCAACTATATTTTTAAAATAATTGAACTATATATATAAATAACTTGATTGTAGTATAATTTATATACCATAAATTCACCCATTTAAGGCATACAATTATATTATTTTAGTAAATTTACAGAGTTGTGCAGCTATTACCACAATCCAATTTGTGGAACATTTTCATCACTCCCCAAAGATCTTCTATGCCCATTTGTAATTTTTCCCTGTACCCCCCTCTAGCCCCATGCAGCCACCAGTCTACCTTCTGTTTTATGGATTTGCCTTTTCTGGACATTTCAAATAAATGGAATCATATAATATGTGGTCTTCCTGTCTGGCTTCTTTCACTGAACAAACTGCATTTGAGGTCCTTCCATTTTGTAGCATGTATCAATATTTTATTCTTTTTTATTGCAGAGTAATATTTGTTATATGGATATATCACATTATATATTCTTTATCCATTCTTTATCCAGTTGATGGACATTTGGGTTGTTTCTACATTTTGAATATTGTGAATATGATTTTATGATCATTGTGTACAAGTTTTTGTGTGGACGTACAATTTCATACTGAACTATACTTATGCTGATATTTGGATGGAAATTTGGTTTTATTCACTATCTGTAAGACTTCAGGTGGAGAGATTCAATATAAAAAATTTAACATATTTTCCTCATAGTTATACGGTAAATGGGCTGTCCTCATTAAGGTATTTTTTCTCTTATATACAGATGAAACATCATCTTTATAATATATAACCTTATCGTTTCTGTTAGAGTTATTTCCTTTCTCTTGTTTTATTGCATTAAAAAACACTGACTTTCTAAAGGGGTCCTGTAGGGTGGGTCCACTCTGAAAACTCAGACTCTGATTTAATACCTTCCCTTTCCTCAGGCTTTTGCTTCATTTAGATTTTCATTAGGTATTTTGGTTTTAGTATTGATAATCCCTGGCTTTTGTACTATCCCTGGCATGTTTATGATATCACTGTCTTAACATGTGATGACTACTAGTAATTGGCATTTTTGTTTTATTTTTAAATATTTTTAATTTTTATTTTGGCCTGGTAATAGTCTATGTGAAAATTTTATATCTGAAATAAACATAACACTTAGTAGTCCAGAGTCGTGTTATTAGATAAGCTCTCACAGTTTAAGATGTTAATAAAGACTTTTAGTTGACAGTTTCTTAATTTAGTTGTAAACTTCTCTGTAATTTAATTATGAAGTTCTTTTCCAAGTGGTTGAAATTTAGCCTGTGTGGTTTATTATGAATGAAAAAATTATATCCTAATAATATCCTATAGGGTATTATATTCCATATTGTTAACACCACTTTGGTAAATAATAGGGTGGTATAACTGCCTATAGCAATTGCACACATACACTGAAATCCACTTGTTTGTGTGTTTAACTTTGGGGTTATTTAAAAAAATTGAGTGGTATATTATTTATTAGCCCTTAAAGGTTTTTTCTCTTGCAAATAATCCTTTGTTTGGTAACCAAATAAAATGGTATGATCTCAATGTCATCTTTCCCCTAAAGGGTTCATTCCATAGATGTTAGGATATGCTGTTTATAGGGTGACAGGATTTGATATATGGAACTACTTTTCTGTGAATTTTTCATTTTGTTATTCTCATAATCAATGCAAGATGTCACAATAAATATATCTATAAGCTTATTTCTGATTTCTTAGTTATTTCTCAGTTATTATTTCTTTCTGATTTCACAAATTGTGAAATTTGTTAAGGTCATACCTTCTCGTGGTAGAGAACATTTGTGGGTGATAAAATAGATTGTTAGATATGGGAACAAATAGTTAAAAATGATAAGCACTCACAACAGAATTAAAATTCTTATTGACGTCTCGAAAGTTTTGGTGTATGTATTTAAGAGTTTATTTGATTTAGAGGATTTTAATCAGGATATAAATTCTACTTTTTCTGACTTTGTAGTACATGCAATGAACACTTGATCAAATGCACTAAAGTAAGTGTTAATATGAGATTCAGATGTTTGAAACAATCTCTGTTACCATGATGCTTATAGTTATTTGGGAGGTATGACAATTATCAGAAACATTAGACAAACTTTGGTAGGGGCCCTAGTGGAGGAAGAGATCTTCTATAGTTGACAGGGTCAGGGAAGCCACCATAGCATGTTAGTTGGTCTTTGAAGATCAGGTATAATTTTAACAAGGAGTGATGGAAGGTGTTCCAGCTGGATGAAACCTTAGAGAAGTTGTAAAAGTGGAAAAGGATAAAATATTCAGTGTATTTGCATCAAAGGATAGGAAATGGTGTTGAAATGTTAGGAAGAGTCAGAGCGTGGAGGACCTTCAATGCCTTAACCAAGAACTGCAAATTTTATTTAATTATGAATAAAATGATTTAAGATTTTAATCAGAGTCTAGGGAGTTGAATGTAGCAAATATTTAAAGAAAAATACTGATAAAATTCTATGAAAGGAATAATAATGTTTTAAAATTTGACCATAAGTGGTATTTGTTACTCTTTAATAATTCAGTTACATTGCTTTCTCATACTTATAATAAAACACAATAAAATTATATAGCTGGGAGGATAATTTTATCAAGATGATGCTGATTATAATAGTATATTAATGACAGTATCTATAAAATTTTAAGTCAATGCTGGAAGTATCTCATTTAACATTTTATTTTTGATGTTCTCTTGAATAGTCTCATACCAAATAAATTACACATTTAAACATATAACCCTATTTCTCTAGATTCAAACTGAGCTTGAACTTTGTGTCTTCTTAGATACAATATTTTATTTCATTTCTGAATAACTGATGTTTACAAGTTAATGTTGGTATTTATCTTTAGATAATATTCTGATTTTTTAAGTCACAGTAATACTCTAAAAAAGAGCCATGGTCCAGGAGTATCCCACATGCCACAGAGCAACTAAGTCCGTGTGCCACAACTACTGAGCCTGTGCTCTAGAGCCCATGAGCCACAACTCCTGAGCCTGTGCGCCACAACTACTGAAGTTCACGCGCCTAGAGCCCATGCTCTGCAACGAAGAGTAGCCCCCGCTCGACACAACTAGAGAAAGCCTGCGTGCAGCAATGAAGACCCAGTGCAGCCAAAAATAAATAAATAAACTAATTAAAAAAATATTCATTTCCTTCCCTCCCTTTCTCTCTCTCTCTTTTTCTCTCTCTGCATATATATATGCAGTTTGAGATATTGGAAAGATCACTGAAATGGAAACTAAGACTTGTGGCCCTGCCATTAGACTAGATGTAGCCTGAAAGCCTCTCTTTCCTTGTTTGTAAAATGGAGAAATAATTTGATACATATAGATTGTTGGGGGATTAAGTTAGTTAATGGATTTAATGTAAATGTTAAAAAATCTTAGCAATTATTGCTAATGTAACTTTATCATTTAGAATCTATGTTGCAATCTGAAAATATTTCCTGTTATTCAGATTCCCAAACTTGTTCCATCATGGTTCTGTCTAGTTCTATTTGCACTCTTCCAATATAGATATCACTGTGATATGTTAACCTAACTTTGAGGGGAAGTACTGGATCTAAATTTTCTACCACTTTCCTGCCTGCTGCTATCAACACCATAGTGTTGATATTTTGTATTAACACTGTGAAAGGATTTATGAGAATAGTTAGCTCTGTGTTGCTTATATTAGAGCTGGTTATCTCAATTCTTACTTAGTGGGAGGTACGTCCCTTGCCATCATCTGGCTCCCAGTCCACAGCTTTAAATTATGTGGAGGAGAAAATGATTATAAATGGCTCCTTCCTGTGGTGTCCCTTATACTTCCTCTCCTAACAAACAGTCTTTTAGATTTTTTCACCAGTTTCTCCTTGTGTTGCAGTCTAGGAGAGATGTCCCATCTGGTGATCAGCTTGCAAAGAGATTCCTTTAAGAATCATTGGCCTATGGTTAAGAGTTAGATTTATTTTTAGAGAAGAAACTTTAATTGGTTATATTTTTACTGAATAAATTTTTTAGATGTGAAGAGAAACTGCTATGATTTTGTTTCATTTTAAGGGAAAGATACTAATAAAATATATATTTGGGAAAATATTGCATCTAAGTATCATTTAAGATAAATATGGGGGTATCTGGGTAAAAATCAGAATTAAAATATAATGCTTCCAACTTTCCTTTTTATTGGTGGTGAATAACTGACCTAGTGTATCATGTTTTTGACATGTTGGGCACATAAGCCAAATTTTATGGAATTTTTGATTTATATTCTTATGAGAGCTTTTCAGTTTATCAGTTCTTTGCCTTTATGTGCCTGCTGAGCATGAAAGGCACTTTTGAGCTATGCAGTAATAAAAAAAATGCCAAAGAAACATTGGCCCAGGGGACAGGCTTTCTCTAGAAATAATTTTAATAACTGTAGTTACTGTAAACAATTTTTTATGGATACTTGATGCTCTCTCCTTATATTTTCATTTGAGTTAGTAATCAGAATCCTGTTTGACCAGTATCCTAGAGGTGAGAATCATCATTCTAATACAGATATTATAATGTGACAGCTGGCTGAGTCATAGTGGTTCAAAATGACGTTAGCCAGTATTGTGCAGGAGTATTGTAAGGTTTTGGAGAATTACTCTTTCCTTGCCAAAAGGTAACTCTGTAGGTACTGTGTAGCGCTAAGATTCCTAAGGCATAGTTCAAAGCATTCATGCCTCTCACAGATATCCATGCTATTTTTCATTTTATGAAAGATTTTCTGTATTTTACAACACTGGTGTGAGCTGATGTTTTATAGCAATGCCCACCTCCCATGCTGATTTAGTTAATAGACTTCCTGTTGCAGGTCAGAACTTTAGATGACTTAAAGGAGCATAGTTAGGCAAGGTAGAGGATTGGAATGAGGTCTGAGCAAGTGCTTAACTTTTATGAGAATTTTATATCTTTTTAACAGACTTGAATGAATAAAAGGAAATTTATGGTTTGCTTTGAGATTAACATTATGTGGAGCTCATGTTAATGCTGTGACTGGATTTCTTAAGTTATTTACTATCAGTCAGGTGATTTGTAAGTAACCCATTATTTCCTACCTTTATCATCCTCAGTGTTTTAGTCATAAGTAAATGAAAACTCTCATATTCCATTTACACACGCCATTGTCACATTTCTCAAAACATATATTAAGACCACTGGGATTAAATTATGTCTTTTTTTTCTCTTTTTCCTACAGTATTTTGAGAAGAATTCTCTCCCTTTTGCTCACTTTCCTCAGGGATATTTTGTCACAGTCTGTTTTTGCTGGTGTTCAATGATGTGCTTTGACACAGTTCAAACAAGTATTGAAGTTAAATCTTTTATTTATTTATTTATTTATTTTTGCGGTACGCGTGCCTCTCACTGCTGTGGCCTCTCCCATTGCAGAGCACAGGCTCGGGACGCGCAGGCCCAGCAGCCATGGCTCACGGGCCCAGCTGCTCCGCGGCATGTGGGATCTTCCCAGACTGGGGCACGAACCCACGTCCCCTGCATCCGCAGGTGGACTCTTAACCACTGCGCCACCAGGGAAGCCCCGAAGTTAAATCTTAAGGTAGAAGAATATGAGGAAGGGCCATTTTGCCATCTGAAGAGAGGGGAGGAAGGATGGCATGTTGAAATGGCAGAAAGAGATGGACATGTCAGGGAATGTGGAACCTGAGACCTGTGTGTGATGTAAGGGCCGTATAAGGAATTAGCTCTGCTCAGAAGAATTTCCAAGAGTTGAAAACAGGGCTGAACATAAATAAATAAAATGAAATTCAATGTCTGGATATAAAAAGTAAGAACTCATGCTTTAGTTCAGGGTCTCCAAATAAGTTGTATATTTTTAGAAGCATCTTCCCTATAGCGCATGGCAATTTAGATATTCATGATCAGGGTTAACACTGTAGCCAATTGATAAGTAATTTTTTTAACTTTTGGAAGTTAGTATAACATTACCATGTACTTATATTGTATATTATAGTTTCTGAGTGCCTTTTTCTGCATTTCATCTTTAAATCTTCAAAACAGTGTGGAAACATAGCAGGTTAGATTATATTATTTCCATTTTGCATATGATTTAAATATCCCCTTACTACCCTGGGTGCATCTAGGAAGCCACATGGGTATTAAAGCTCTGCTGCAAGGGCTTGTAGACTCCGCTTGCATAGCTGTGAGACTTCTGCTGTCCTCCAGTACTCCTCAAGTTATCTTTGAGATCCTGCAGGGTGTGTCCGCACCAGTCATTATGGTATCACACCTGCTGCCAGACCTTCTGTGGGCATGTGGTTCTTGGGCAAAGCTGTCTTGCCCTGGTGGTGGTGCTGCCTGGAGCTCAGGGTTTAGAAGAGTGGAGTGGGTAAGAGGGGAGAATGGATGAGGAGTTGGAGAGTTGTCCAGTAAGTTATTCCTTCTTCATTTAAACTAGTGTTTCTAACTACATACACACATATGAATTTTTAGAGTCAAAGGGTAATACTGCAAGCTTTAGCCTATGAGAGTTTGTGAAGAAGACCAGAAAGCACTACTGTAACCAATATCTGATGACTGAAAGGTTCTCTGTAAAGGTCTCTATAAAGTTTTGAGACACGTGAAAAATGATATTTGGTTCAAGTGGTCTTTTGGGTCCAAATTTCCCCATTATGTTTTTGTAGTTTTTGAAAGAAAACTTCTAAGGTTTAAAAAATTAAAAAGTCTTGTTCTTGCATAAGTGAATTCTGGACAGACGGAGAGAAGTCCCTTCTTGTCCACCGTGAGACAGTGGGCAGATGGTTGGAACCACAGGAGGCCTGGGATGCTGTTATTCTATACTGAGGTCATTAGAGTTACATAAAGTTAGCCATCTCACGCTCTGTGTAGCATTTCACATTCGAAGAAACAAAGTGGCATACAAAGTAATTGAAAGTAAATTTAAATCTTTACTACTTTGTCTTATCAGACAGCCAAAGGCGAATAATTGCATACAACAAAGTAAAGCTTTCTAAAATATTTTTCTCATTCTCTCATTTTCAAGATCTCCCACATGTAGCAGCTATAGAATTTTTCTCTTTTCTTACAGTGGTATAAGCTCCCAGAAAGCTCTTTCTCTAACCCGAGTCGTACAAGCGCCCTATATTTCTTCCCTTTCCTTTCTGGCTCAGTTTTGTTAAATAGATGAAACCAGCCTCAGGGACCTATTTTATTTTTCCTTCTCTCCCAGTACTTTGAGACTGTGTAATGGGTGGGGGCCTGAGAATTTGTTACACAAACAGTAATCTGTTCTCTTAGAGGATCTAGAAGGTTATAAATATATAACTCAATATTTTTCTTTTATTCCAAGAGCAATAAAAACCAGATCTTTGAAAATATTGTTGCATATATTGTGTGAATGAAGAATGAAGATAGTTGTTTATTAGCTCACGTATGCTTTTTTAGATGTTTTGGAGAAATCACCAAAACATCTTAATACAAAGGATAACTGTATTTCTCTTAGGCAATGAAAAAAAATCCCTTGGAACTGTAAATTCTATAAGTGATGTTTTCCTATTTGAAGTTGGCTAATAAAAAGTAAAGAGAGAAATTTGCAGCCCACCCCAGAAATATATAGCTAACCTTTTCTTCACCTAAATTTTTCTTTTGACCAACTTTTAATTGTGCTAATTTGTATTTTATGTATCCCTCTAAGCCACTCTATAGCCTTTCTGGTACAAGGTGATATATAAATATATAAATAAAGATGAGGAGCAAAACAGCAATGTCTCTTACACAAGTGTAGATTTATCTTAATTCTGTAGAATTTAATGGTGCAAAGATCAGTTAGTGGTCCTTAATATTAGAGCATTAATCCTGACTTAGAAATAAATAAGGAAAGCTGTTCTGGCATTAGGTGGAACATAAATTCCAGTAACCTGGAGGAAAAAGTTTAAAAACTATAGATTATTTTTACCTCCATATTGCTTCTGTCTCTGATTTTAATGAACATCACTGTTCACTGTTAGAAGTGGTTTATTTTTGCTTTATTTGATATATTCAATGCTTTGCATGCTGCCACCATTTAGTAGAACTCAGTACATATCTACTGTCTGATTATATATTTGAATTTATTGTTAACTAGTCATTGAATTTCAAGATGTACCTGCCATAGCTGTAGTTAGGGTAGTGAGGTTAAGTGGAGTGTAAACTTCTTAAAATTTAAGGATGATATTCTAGTTTTGATTCTGATTTTATACTAGCTTTTGAGTTGGTTTTTGGTGCCTAATACATGGTCAGTTAGTACTTGTTATGAGACCTCTCATCATGTAGTGGTGAGAATATCAATTTGCAATTAAGCAAATTAGTTCAAATCCCAACTCTGCTCCTTATCAGTATGAACTAATCTCTCTTAGCTTTAGTTTCCTCGGCCATAAAATGGGTGTAGTAATAATTTCTTTCCAGGACTGTAGTGAGCATAATGCATGTAAAGCTAGGGTATGTCCTGAACGAATTGGCTGTCTCTATCTTCCTGTTGAATAAATAGGTGAAGAAATGAATTAAACATTATACTTACTGTTTAGAAACATATTTTAAACTAATTATCCAGTATATTAAAAATTAAGGACAGTTACTTTTTTTTTTTGCGGTACGCGGGCCTCTCACTGTTGTGGCCTCTCCCGTTGCGGAGCATAGGCTCCGGACGCGCAGGCTCAGCGTCCATGGCTCACGGGCCCAGCCTCTCCGCGGCATGTGGGATCCTCCCGGACCGGGGCACGAACCCGTGTCCCCCGCATCGGCAGGCAGACTCTCAACCACTGTGCCACCAGGGAAGCCCTTGGACAGTTAATTTTTAATAAGAGAAATTAAATTTATTAAGAAATATGATGTTAAGTCTAAGTAAGGAATACAATTTCAAGACTTAGGTGAAAAGTTCATGCTTTGCCATTACACTGCAGTGTCTTCTTACGGAGGCATATACATGTAAATGTATAATAAAAAACAAATGGGTCCACGTTTAGCAGGTGATAAGAACAATGTTACCAGGGAGTTCATGCCTAAACCTTGGAGATTAATAATAGTTCTTATAAGCTAAGGTTTTCTAAAATAATTTCTATAACATACCTTCATTAGTTGATTTTTAGTTTACTCTTGTTTTAATTCTTATTATTTTATGTATGTATTTATCATACATTGCTTTAAATCTTTTAGAAAATAGGATAAATTGATAAAAATAGATAGGAAAATTGATTAAAAATGCAATTTCATTAAAAATTTTAAGTGTACCATGTAAGCACTGTGACTAACAGGATTCAGTGCCTCGGGTTCTGTGTTGGATCCTTTGATTATGGAAATTACTGCACTCCTTTTAGTAGATGTTGCAAGAATAACTAGACAAAGCATTCTGGAAAACTGGAGAGACTTGGATGGCTGGAGAAAACCTCCATTCCTAACTAGGTTTAGTTTAAAGTAATTAAAAAGTTGGTATAAAAGAAACTAATATTGGTTTCTGATGAACTGTCAGTGGAGCAACTTCTGTGTACAAAGGCTTTTTAGTGACCTGTTTGTCATTGGATGTGGTTTAAGTGAACTAATGTAATAATTTTAAGCATTAAAGTAGTTACCAAAGAACTTCCAATGAATGTGTGAATGTGATGGATAAGCTCACAGCTGGATAGCAATATTTTTCCAATTGATCCTACCAGAAAGGAAAAAAAAAAGAAAGAAAACAAGGCAGTAGGGCAATGATTGATTAACAGGGCTTCACATGTCAAGAAGGGCTAGTGATTCTGTTTCTGAGTGAGTGTTTTCAATTCTAGAAAGCACCCAGTGCTTGCAGTTTTTCCTTTGAAAGTGGTTATATGCAAATAGTGAATCTGCAGAATTTCCATATGTTCTGTATGCAATTTCCATATGTTCTGCATGCAATTTCCATAGGCAGAGAGTGCATGGATAACAGAAGTTAAAGTGTATTATTTTTTATATGAAAGGTAGCAGAGAGGAGGGTGGTGGTATGCTGAGGGGGTGGTGTATTTAGCTTAAGCTTGGAGTTAGATCTTCTAATTAACCTCTTACAATTTTTAGAGCTACATAAAGTAGCTGTTGCCCTTGCTTTATTGGAAAGAATTATAATACACAGAGGAAGGGAAACAAATCTCAAGAGATTATTAAACTTTTTTTACCAGAAGGCTGTGAAACAAAGTGTCTAGTTCTTCACATGGAGCACAAAATAGAGTCCTTCGGATTAGAGTATCAGGGAGAGTTAGTATATAATGGAAAGGTCTTAAGAAGCAGGAGATTGAATTTCTAGACCACATTCTGCCACTAAATTGCTTTGTGACCCTAGGCAAGTCTGGGTTTTAGTCTCCTTACAGATTGTCTAGCTTTGAAACCTAAAAATTATGTGAAATTCTTTCTTTTTATTATGCAGATGTTTCCCCTTGAATTTTCAGTGTTTTTGTGACCAGGAAATTGAAATATTTGTCTGTATACTTAAAATACTATGGAGGCTTCCAATTCATATCTGTGAAATATTCTGAAACAGAATGGGGGAATTGATTGCTTCATTAAATTGTGAGTTCTGGGAGGTACTCAAGGAAAGGAGAGACACTCATCAGAACCATGGTACAGTCGTCTCCCTCTACCCATGGTTTTGCTTTTGGCCATTTCAGTTACCCATGATAAACTTTGGTCTGAAAATATTAAATGGAAAACTGCAGAAATAAACAATTCATAAGTTTTAAATTTCATGGTGTTCTGAGCACTGTGATTAAATTGTGCACCCTTCCACTCTGTCCCACTTGGGACATGAATCATCCATTTGTCCAGTGTATCCACGCTGTATTAACTACCCGCCTGCTAGTCCTTTTGTGGCTGTCTTGGTTATCAGATTGACTGTTGCAATATTGCAGAGCTTGTGTTCAAGTAACCTTTATTTTACTTAATAATGACCACAAAGCACAAGAGTAGTGATGCTGGCAATTTAAATATGCCAAAGAGAAGCCATAGCATACTTCCTTTAAGTGAAAAGATGAAAGTTTTCAACTTACTAAAGAGGAAAAAAAAATCTGAGGTTGCTAAGATCTACCATAACTTTTATTACAGTATATTGTTATAATTGTTTTACTTTATTATTAGTTACTGTCATTAATCTCTTACAGTGCCTAATTTATAAATTAAACTTTATCATAGGTGTGTATGTATAGGAAAAAACAGTATATGTAGGTTTCGGTACTATCTGCGGTTTCAGGCATCTACTGGGGGTCTTGGAATGTATCCTCCATGGATAAGGGGGGATCCTGGACTGTGGGCTTGAGGTCAGGTTAATGGATTTGTTATTTTGTACTCCAAAACACTGAGGTTTTAGGATTTTAATTCTTGATGATTCTTTTTAGTGACCTCTGCTAACCCACTTGAGCCTCTAAAAAGTTACAAATGAAAAGTGAAAGGTGTACATGGAAGCAGCCCCTTAAGGATTTCCCTTCTCTAAGACTGCAAATGAGTAATTGGCTCTTGTGAGAGTAGTTGCTTTCCCACCTTCCTAGATCCTACCAATCCTCTAAGACCAGTTTCTGGCCTCCACTTTTTCATGAAGTCTTTCTTAGGTATTCCAAACTATCTTTATCTTCCTGACTGTCCTTGGCACTATTAGCAAATGTTGAAACATCTGTGGGATAACATATATACCGTTCATTTAGATACTTGAATATATTAAACTTTTCCTTAGTTATAAAAAATATTGGTCTTTTAGTATTTCATGAGCATGGCGGGTATCATAACATATATTCCTTCCCACCCATAGCATACAATATTTTAGGTACCAACTTAATGAATATCTGTTGAATTAACTTTTACATGCAGCCCTGCCTCTCAGAAGATTATGGTTAATCTCTAGGCATATTCTTTTATTCATTGAATAGTAATATCTTTTTTTTTTTTTTTTTGCGGTACACGGGCCTCTCACTGTTGTGGCCTCTCCCGTTGCGGAGCACAGGCTCCGGACGCGCAGGCTCAGCGGCCATGGCTCACGGGCCCAGCCGCTCCGCGGCACGTGGGATCTTCCCGGACCGGGGCACGAACCCGTGTCCCCTGCATCCGCAGGCGGATTCTCAACCACTGCGCCACCAGGGAAGCCCAGTAATATCTTTTTCAATATATAAATTTATTTATTTTATTTTATTTATTTATTTTATTTATTTATTTTTTTGTGGTATGCGGGCCTGCCACTGTTGCGGCCTCTCCCGTTGCGGAGCACAGGCTCCGGACGCGCAGGCTCAGCGGCCATGGCTCACGGGCCCAGCCGCTCCGCGTCATGTGGGATCCTCCCAGACCGGGGCGCGAACCCGGTTCCCTTGCATCGGCAGGCGGACGCGCAACCACTGCGCCACCAGGGAAGCCCTATTTATTTTATTTTTGTCTGCGTTGGGTCTTCGTTGCTATGCACAGGCTTTCTCTGGCTGCGGTGAGCGGGGCCACTCTTCGTTGCGGTGCATGGGCTTCTCATTGCGGTGGCTTCTCTTGTTGTGGAGCACAGGCTTTAGGTGCACAGGCTTCAGTAGTTGTGGCTCGCGGGTTCTAGAGTGCAGGCTCAGTAGTTGTGGTGCACGAGCTTAGTTGCTCCGCGGCATGTGGGATCTTCCTGGACCAGGGCTTGAACCCGTGTCCCCTGAATGGGCAGGAGGATTCTTAACCACTGCACCACCAGGGAAGCCCGAATAGTAATATCTTGTGAAAAGTTTCTACTTGACTTTATTTTTCATTCCTATTTCAGAGGTTACAGTAAGTTCTCTTTTTTTCTGATATTGTACCTTGGAGTTTCTTAGACTTGAGAACTTTATCTGATCCATTTTGAATAAAAATATAATCTTCCAGAAATTGGTTTCTAAGACCTCTCAGATTCCTACTATTTCATCTTTAGCACAATACAAAAAGAACATTGCCTTGTATGGAAATCAGGTTAATTTGATAATAGGCATATTGTCTCTCTTATTATAGTGTTGTGTTTGCTATGCAGATTAATTCTATGCTCCACTTAGGATTTTTACCTCTGTTCTCTAAAGTCTTGGATTTCTTATTTTATTTTATTTTTTAACATCTTTATTGGAGTATAATTGCTTTACAATGGTGGGTTAGTTTCTGCTTTACAGCAAAGTGAATCAGTTATACATATACATATGTTCCCATATC
>NC_041233.1:19901662-19915325 GCF_002837175.3 Physeter macrocephalus | reverse complement strand
TGCCATATCTTCTTTATCCATTCATCTGTTGATGGACACTTAGGTTGCTTCCATGTCCTGGCTATTGTAAATAGAGCTGCAATGAACATTTTGGTACATGACTCTTTTTGAATTATGGTTTTCTCAGGGTATATGCCCAGTAGTAGCCTCTTCAATAAGAGGTGCTGGGAAAACTGGACAGGTACATGTAAAAGTATGAAATTAGAACACTCCCTAACACCATACACAAAAATAAACTCAAAATGGGTTAACAACCTGAATGTAAGGCCAGACACTATCAAACTCTTAAAGGAAAACATAGGCAGAACACTCTATGACATAAATCACAGCAAGATCCTTTTTGACCCACCTCCTAGAGAAATGGAAATAAAAACAAAAATAAACCAATGGGACCTAATGGATTTCTTATTTTGATCAAGTGGTTTGTGTTAGGTTTGGACCTGTCACATACTGACTCTGTTTAAAGAGAAAAAGTGACTGAGAGCCTTTAAAATCTGAATTTGTTCCTGCTTTGCCTTTGGGAAAAGAAACACGTTGCTGTTCATCATGTTCATGTGATGATTTCTAAAGATACATATTTTCAGTTCTTTTTTCCCACCACTTTTTCCCACATGCTATATTCTTATTTGTATTTACTCATATTAATAATATCTTTGTATGAAGCCTTACAATTTTTAAATACTTTCATGAGGATCATAGCATATAATTATCAATGGCTGCCCTGTGAATTAGGCAAGCGGGCTATATCACCTTCATTTTTCAGAGGTTGAAACTGAGGCTTAAGGCTTTTAAATGACTTACCCAAGCTTGAAACTGGAGCCAAAATACAGGTATTCTGACTCCTATTTTTATGTTCTCTTTGCTATACAGTGTGGCCTTTGAATGATTTAAAAAAAAAAAAGAGCAGAATTATGCTAATAGTGAATTTTTATGTGTTTATGTATGTAGTGAGTGTTTCTTACAAAACATCAAATTTTATATTTGGAAGTCCTAGACATACGTTTTTAGCTCCTTTTTAAATGGTTGGTGCATAGTTTGGTGCATAAATACAGCAAAGAAGCTCTGTATTTGTCATTGTGGGCAAATGGCAATAGAATTTGATGAATGGCAACAGAAATGCATCCGGTGCCTGTTATCTGACATGAATCTCATAATTGCTCAGTTACCCATTCACAGTCCAAAATGCCCCCAAGAAATTGCCCTTTTATCCTACCTATTATGATAGCAACTAAATAAATTTTAAAGTGCATAAAACGTTCTATAAAATAATACCTTTTTGCAGAAAAAGAATAGACTGAACCAAAAATTTGAACCTTAGTTTTCAGCAAACCTTAAGAGTTTGAAAATAATTTATCTGAAAATTTCCAGAACCATTACTTTAATCAGTTGTTAAATATCAGTGTCAAGAAAATTTTCTTTGGAAAGTATTAAGATGAGAAATTCAAGTTTATCATATGAAATTACTTTAACTATAGCATCTCCTTCTAGACATGCTGAACTGAAAAGACCTGGGAGGCTTCAACTAGTCCCAACTCTTAACCCATTGTGACAAACTTCCCTCTTTTCGGCTTCTCATTATCTCCTTCTTAATAGATACCTTCTTTCCTCTTTCTACTGGCTGCTGTGCACACATTTTACTTTCTAGTTCATAAGTTTTTCTTTCAGCAGCAATCTCAGAGGTTGAATCTTTTTATATCCATTTGAAAATCTGAACATGTTACATCTGCTGGGGCTTATATAAAGTTCAGCAGAGTCCATGTTGTTTATGTACCAAACAGAAATCCAAATTAAAGTATATAAGACTGGTTAGGATATGTTCTTCCGCAGAGGAAGAGGCCTCTTTTTATCTGCACATTGGATTGCAAACATGCCTCTTTCATTTTAAATGTAAGTCAGAGAGTCTTGAATTTATACCACTGGCTTTGTATAGATTCAAAAGGCATCATACCTATGGGCTCTAACACATATCTCTGAGCTTTGACATATATTGAATTTCCCTTATCAAGGTTGTAATATCTCTGAAGGACCCCAGCAGGCTAGTCAGGAATGGCTTTTCCTGCAAACAGCTGAGATTGTTGTCTGTAACTAAACTGCTTTCCCAAGGGTTCCCTGAAGAAGATTTCCAAGATTTTTCACTATGTTAGTCTCTGATCAATAGCTTTTTAGTTTATCTCTCCACTCTATAGAAAAAGAGAGGTACTTGGCTTACCAGTTCCTTTTGTTTACTTCCTAACTTAATATCTAATCACAGCATAACGTAAAGCAGAATGTGTGACCAGTGGGTCAATTAAAGAAGCAAGTGCCACTTTTAAAATTGTCCACTAAGTCCCTTAAAGGTAGATCTTCCCACTGAGATGTTAGGTTTTGCTTTCCTGATAAAAGGCACAGATGTGGCTAGTGCTCACTGCTTTCTCCTCCATCCCTACATTCTTCCTTGAATGTGGTAGTGATGCCTGTAGCTGTAGCAGCCATCTTGTGACCTTGAGGCTATTAGCCCTTGATGTTTAACTGTGGGCAGTCATTTTTATAAATTTGATTTCAGGAAAATAAACTACCATTAGTTTCAAGTTTTGTTAGCCCAAATCATTTCTAATTAACATATGATTGTCATTGACCGCTCTCAGTGAGACAGAGGAGTATTCTTTTCATTAAGACAGGGTTTCTCAACTTCAGAGTTATTGACATTTAGTGTTGGATAATTTTTTATTTTGATGACTGTGCTGTGCATTGTAGGATTTTAGCAACATCCCTGGTCTCTATTCAGTAGATGACAATAGCAACCTTACATACCCTTCAAGGTTCAACTGATGGATAATCAGCTTTTGTTTGTTTGCAAAAGTCTTTATCTCTCCTTTACTTCTGAAAGGCAGCTTTGCCAGACAAAATATGCATGGTTGGCAGTTTTTTTCTTTCAGCACTTTGAATATATCATCCTACTTTTTCCTGGCCTGGAAGATTTCTGCTGAGAAATCTGCTGATAGCCTTTTGGGGGTTCCTTATAGGTAATTATTTTTTTCTCTTGCTGCTTTTAAAATTCTCCCTTTGTCTTTGATTTTAGACAGTTTTATTATGATGTGTCTTAGAGAAGATAATTTTAGGCTAAAATTTTGTGTTTATTTATTAGCTTCATGAACTTGTATATCCAAATCTCTTTTCAGATTTGGGAAGTTCTCAGCCATTATTTCTTTAAATAAGCTTTCTGCTCCTTTCTCCCTTTCTTCTCCTTCTGAGACTCCAATAGTATATAAATTGTTTGTTTTAATGATATCTCATAATTCATGTAGGCTTTCTTAACTTTTTACAATTCTTTTTGTTTTTGCTCCTCTGACTGGATGATTTCAAATTAATTGTATTCTAGGTCACTAATTCTTTCTTCTGCTTGATTGAATCTGCTGTTGAAGATCCCTATTAAATGCTTTTTTATTTTTCAACTCTAGGATTTCTGTTTGTGTGTGTGTTTTAATGGTTTCTATTTGTTTGTTGAACTTTTCATTTTGTTCATGCATTGTTTTCCTAATTTCATATAGTTTTCTATCTTTGTTTTCTTGTAGTTCACTCAATTTCTTTAAGAGGAGTCTTCTGAATTTTTTGTCCGACAGTTCATAGATCTCTATTTCTTTACGGACAGTCATTGGAGTTTTATTAGGTTCTTTGGTGGTGTCATGTTTCTTGATTTTTTTCATGATCCTTGTGGCCTTGCATTATTGTCTGCGCATTTGAGGAAGTAGGCACCACTCCAAGTGTTTATAGACCAGTTTTGGCAGGCAGAGCCTTCACCAGTCACCCCATCCAGACATTCTGCTTGAGCTGTATGTTTGTCTGTGGGTGAGCTTGCTGCTGGAGTCCTTGGGTGGAGGTCTTGTGTCTGGGTCAGCAGTTGGGCAGGTATTGTGCTTGGGTACTTGGAGATCAGCCTGTTACCTGGATCTGCTGGGGTGGGCCTGGTGTTTGAGTCTATAGTGATGGGTCTGGGACCTGGATCTTCATGGGCAGATAGGAATCTTGCGTTCGCATGGGCTAACCAGACACTGGGGAACACTGGGGTGGGCCTGGCCAGTGGTTCCACTGGGCCAGTTTATCACTGGTATGGGATGGCAGCCTGGTTTTTCAGGAGTCAGCCTGGAGATTGGGACCATGGGGTCTGGTCTGGCACTAGGCCAAGCCTGGAGCCTGGGGCTTTGGGGCTCAGCCTATAATCCAGAACCTTGAGCTCAGCCTGGAGATTGAGTCTGTGTGAGCAGGTCTGATGCTGGGATGGTCCATGGGTGCTAGTCTTGAGGCTGGGGTCATGGGGACTGGCCTGGTATTGAGGTGGCCTAGATAATAGCCTGTGGGAGCCAGTCTAGATTCTAGGTCTGTGAGTGCTGGCCTGGTGCTGATGTGGGTTGAAAGCTTGAGACTGTGGTAGCCTGGGTTCTTGTAGCTGGAGCCTCCGGAACTACTTGGGGTTGTGGGAACTGGCTGGCACTGGAATATGCTGGAAGCCTGGTTTTGCAGGAGCCCATCAGGAACCTGGTGTCATAGGAGCTGCTCAGGGCTGCATGAACTACCTAGTGCTGTGGTGAGCTGGGAGCTTGGTGCCATGGGAGCTGGCTGGCACCATGGTGGACTGGGAGCCTGGGTTCAGTGGAGTCCACTGGGAGCCTGGTGCTACAGGAGCTGGGGCTATGGGAGCTGGCTGTTGCTAAGCTGTGCTGGGAACCTGGGTTTATGGGAGCCTGCTAAGAGCCTTCTTGGGCCACAGGACCTCTTAGAGCTGTAGGAGTTGGCCCATTGCTGGAGTGTGCAGGTGCTAGGGTCCATGGTAGAGTTGGGCACTCACTTCACTCTCCTTCTCTCACAGGGAGGGTATCTCTTCCCAGGTTGGACCACCTGGACTTGAGGGGAGGGTGATGGGAGCAGTGTGAATCTATCTTTCCTACCATCCTTAACATGTGTTTTCTTATTTCTGTGCTTCACTCAGTCACTGTAACCTCTCACTTAGAATCCTTAGCTCTTGTGAAGTTATTTTCACTCACAGATTGATTCAGTAAATTCAGATTGATGATTTTGGGAGAGGATGGGCACTAGAAATTCCTAAGTGGCCATTTTGCTGACATCACTCCTTGCTCCAGCTGGGTTTTAATTAGAGCAAAAAGGTGGCAACATTATTCAGAAGGATATGGAACATATAAGGGACTTTATCATCTCAAGAGAACACAGTATAATGGGTTCTGATCTTGGGTTGGGTATAGGAAGATAGGATAAGATTAAGGGATGCATAGATCGGAGATATCTAGTGGTAAAGGACAATCTAGGAACTTTGGGTTTCCTGTGGTGAGAGAGAAATTGATAGAATTATTTTTTTGATGGTCTCCAAAGTTATAAGGCTGTGAATGTTGTGGGGATGGAGCATATAGAGCTTTGGGGCTACAACTCCTGCAGGTGATGGTGTGGAGGCTGTGAGAGGACAGAGTGACTTGGGGAATAAGAATGTGTGGGGCACCCTCTTCACTATAAATTATATGCACATAGTGTTGAACTAATACAGGATGTAAACAGTATAACATACGAAAGGAGAATGGGATAAAGATGAAATAAGCAACATTTTAAAAACGTTTGTTAATCACAGTAGCTTTGGGCTATCATTACATGCTATCTCAAGGCACTCTTTGTACTCAAGGTGACCTTTACCATTAATGATGGTGTATTGAAAATCCATATTTTAGTAATATTAAAAAATTTTTTTGCCCGACTTCTTGTCAGGTCTGACTTAAATCATGGATGAAGAACTCGCCATAGGGGTAGAGGTGACAGCTTCATCATTTCTTTGTGCTTATATTGTTAGTATCATTGTCAATCCAGTGTTTCTTTGCAAGAATGTTTTTTTCATTTTTCTATTTTGTAGGCTTAGTTTAGATAAAACTAGGTAATATAATCTGTAAATTAACTGTGGCTATACATACTATGGTACTTTGCAATGTGCTGTAAAGCTAGGAGAGGAGTGAGGGCTTCACCATCAACTCCTCCCACTTCCTTCTACATATCTCATGGCTGTCTTGTTTACAGTTGACATACAGACAGGGGAGGGGCCATTGTAATCTCTGTTAAATATCAGTAAAGCTTAATTTCTTTCTATTTTTTGATAAAATAGACATTCTGAAATTTTCTTCTCACATCCTAGTGACATGCCCTATTTTGGTGATCATTGATAAGCTTGTGTTTGTTGTTATTAAAAAGGAAATGGGAATAAATAAATCAATGTTAGTCGTAAGATATCATTTGGAGAATAACCGGATATTAATATGGAATTTAATTAATTAATTAAATTGGTAAGCTCATTGGTCTAGAATTTGCATGGTCTTGCATAATCATTTGCACATAGATATAGGAAGCACTTCATTCCTTTTCAAATGAGAGGTTGATGCCCTAGGTTGTTGTTGGCAGAGGTCTCATGGAAAGCTCACGCTGTCACCCTAATTTAACATTTACTTTATTATAAAACTAGAAATTAAAGAGGAGCCACCCATTGTTCTCAATATTTGAGTGTGGTTTTGAAGAAAAATTATTTTTCGGTGTACATACTTTTCCTAGCCTAATTTTGTAAGATTTTTTCACTCATTCATATGCTTACTTTTGCTTGTATGCAGTTGCATTCCCTAGATGTATTGTTTTGTTTCATAAATAATATAGTTGGTGAATATTAATTAGATTGTAGAATAAATCTATTGCTGAAGGAGCCTTTTGGCTCTGTACCACCTTGAAAACCTTTAAATGTATATCAACGAAAATTTTTAGTATCTCCTTTCTTTGTCATATTGTTTATTCTCCTCTTTAAGAAATAAAAAATGTAAATGAATAATTCAGGCTTCAAACATACAAATGGGTAATTCAGCCTAGATATTGGCAGCATTTATCCTTGCAAGTTTGAAGGTACTTATCACTTCAGTTGCTAGGTGCTCAGAAAAAGGATGTTAAAAAATAATAAGCTCAGCAATAAATATTCCTTAATTTAAGCTCTGCTGCAACCATCTAGGGTTATTTTGGAGAGTGTGAAATGGTATGTGTGCATTGGGTCCATTTATCTCCCAGGCCCATTGGCTGATCCAGTTGGGTAGATCCATGTCCTTTTTCTTCTTTGGTTTATACTTTGCGTTTGTTACCTCCTAAGCAGGTATACATGCTCAGAAAGCAAGCCTTTTGTAATGCTCCTAATAATAGTGAAATTTGTTTTAGAAAGGCTACCCTCCTGCTGATTGTTATTCTAACAATATTGGAGGATAGTCAGGATTGGGGCCAAGAATGGGGATAGGGTAGGTTACTAGTCAAAAGATTTAATTGGAAATGCCAAGAGCTGCTTAATTTACTTTTCAAAGCGAAGTTCAGGTTTCTTCATTATAGGCTCATTATAGTAGCCTCACTGGTGGGCCCCTGAGACTTTTTTCCAATAGAAATACCTTCTCCTACACTCCCGTCTTTGACACTCTTGGTAAATTCCTGTAGAAATTATTTATCTTTTCATTCATTCATTCATTCTCACATTCATTTATTCATTTAACAAATATTTATTGAGTTCCATGCATTATACATTATGCTGGAAATATTTTTACAAAGCATAGTACCTGATTTCAAACAGTGTAAACTTTATCCCACCATCTAAGTCATTTTATATTTGGCACATTAATTGGCTTTTAGTCATTTATTGTATATGTTCTATTCAGCTCTTTAGAACAGTTCTCAGTTGCTGATGATAAAGATGATTTGCTTGTCAAGTGAGGCATTTTAGACAAACATCAAATTCAGCTATTGAATTACTGGCGCTCTCTCAGAACATGCAACTTGCATAACAGGATGAGTTCAATGGTACTTTTTAAACACAATAATAAACCACTAAATGTAGCACTGAATTAAAGTTTAGGGAGTTCTCTCAAATACTGTAATCTAGTGGTTGTCACCCCAGCTGCACAGTAGAACACCTTGGGGAGCTTTTTTTCCGATCCATGCCCCACCCTAGACCAATGAAAATAGAATCTCAGTGTGGGGGGCAGCTGAGTTCTGGCATGTAGCAGGCTTGAGATTCATTCCTGTATGGTACCTACCCCAAGAATAATCATGCCAATATTTTTCAGATAAGGACACTGACATTCAGACAGGTAAGGTAAGTTGTCTAAAGCCATGGAGCTAGTAAGTCGAAGAGGCAGGATCTGAACCCAGATCTTCTAGCTATAAAGCCTCTCCAATTTGAAAAACATGGTGTTGCTCCTCAAATATATAGCACTTGTGTTTTTTCCATACCATTTTGTTTTTAACACACTCTGATGATTTCTTTCCTGACACTTGACCATGGTGTACACACCTGGAATTAATATTTGTGATGGATAGAATAGAAATAAGGGAGGAAAGAAGGTTCCCTGGGTAGTCTTACTTGATAGGGCTAGAAGGTTCAGGAAAGCACTTGAAAACATAGGAGATGGTAGGAATTCTATCATTTCAGAATTGTCACTTTTACTTGTTTAACCCATGGTGAGTGCTTTGGGGTGATAGTCAACCTTACTAGAAATAGTTAGTTGGAATTATGTGCTATCTGTGACCACAGCTAACCCACAGAGGAAATGAAACATTTGTGCTTTTCTCTCTTAATGTTTAGTAGGATGGTTACTTGCAGGGAATTAACATGAGCTATGAGAAGACCTTTCTTCTCTTCTTTTTCTCTCTTTGCACAGCCCTTTGTGCAAAAATCAAGGAGTGTACTCTTCAATCCATTCAGTCTTCCATTTATTGCTGTTAGAATTGCAGTTATCACTGAAGGCAGATTTTAGGGAGTCCTAGGATCTTGTTGATATCCTTTTTGTTAGATACTCAGACTATCACTTTTTCCTCTGGTCATCCCTGTACCCTGAACACACTTCTATCATTACACTTAAATTATTGTATGCAAATGTTAACTGTTTATATGTCTCTGTCTCCTGCTAGTCTGTACATTCTTTAAAGGCAAATATTGTATTCTTTTTCAATTCCGTTTACCTACTGGCTATAACAGTACTTGGCATATAATAAATACTTAATACATGTTTGGTGAATTAAACTGTATTTGTATTTTGATGATCTTTTATAGGAAATGGAATTTTGAGCCTGACTTCTGTTGATATTAAATTATTCTCTCTAGCAGAGTGTGTCAGAGTGTTTCAGAGAGTGCATTAAAATCTCAGCAGTTATCTTCTCAGGCCACCAGTTTTCTTCTTGTTAAGAAATAGTATTTATCATAGTAAATAGCCCATTTGGGGTGGTACATTCAGGCTTTAGTGCCAAATTTAACATAACAGGAAGTAACAAATTCCCTTTTGGCCAAAAGTGCAAAGTTTGACAGCTTCTCCTAGAAAGGTAACTTTGCATGAATTTACTCCACTTTATTTGTAAAAGGTATAAAAATCTATAAACATTTTATAGCTATTCAGAGGTGGTAAACAACATTCTGGCCAACCACTTATGCTTTTAATAAGCATATTTTTATGCCTTGTATATAATTTTTGAAAAATTATAGCCTAGTTTGTGGTTTAAATACTCAGTTACATTATCTTGTTTGTAGATGGTGCTCTGTGAAGTGATGTTTCAGTGGTTTTTTTTTTTTTTTTTTTTTTTGCGGTACGCGGGCCTCTCACCGCTGTGGCCTCTCCCGTTGCGGAGCACAGGCTCCGGACGCGCAGGCTCAGCGGCCATGGCTCACGGGCCTAGACACTCCGCGGCATGTGGGATCTTCCCAGACCGGGGCACGAACTCGCGTCCCCTGCATCGGCAGGTGGACTCCCAACCACTGCGCCACCAGGGAAGCCCTTCAGTGGCTTTAACATTCAGAAAATGTGAAACTTTGCCTTATGCTTAGTTGTAGGAGAGATGTTTCTTTTTTATTTTAAAATTTATTTTAATTTAAATATAGTAAGATTCACTTTTTTAGTGTACAGTTCCATGAGTTTTGGCAAATGCACGGGGTCACGCAGCCATCAGCAGAATTGATACATAACATTTACAATACTCCTCCCAGCAAACATTACCTTATGCTATCTCTTTAAAGCCACATCTTCCCCGCCTTTACCACCTGACAACCACTGATTTGTTTTGCCTTTTCCAGAATGTCATATAAATGAATGGAATCATATACTGTTTAGCCTCTGGAATCTGGCTTCTTTCACTTAGCATAAAGCACTTGAGATTCATCCGTTTGTTGCATGTATTAGTCAATAGTTTGTTCCTCTTTATTGCTGAGTAGTATTTCATAGTATGGATGTACCCCTGTTTATCCATTCTTCTTTGAGGGACCTGTGGTTTGTTTGTAGCTTTTAGTGATTATGAATGAAGTTGATATAAATATTTACATATAGGGCTTTTTTTTGGTATGAGCAGAGGTTTTCATTTCACTTAGGTAAACACCTAGGAGTAGGATTGCTGGATTTTATATTAAGTGTATATTTAACTTTATGAGAAACTGGCAAACCATTTTTCTTAGTGGCTGTACCATTTAGTCTCTTACCAGCAACTACGAGAATTCCTGTTGCTCTGCATCTTCACCAGCACCAGATGTTACTTGTTCTATTTTAGCCATTCTAATAGGTATATAGTGGTGTTAAGATGTTTCTCAATCATCTTGGGTAACTTTGTTGGTGGTGGTAGGGTTTTTATAACATAAACAAATGTTTTTTCTTGCTTTTTGTTAATCATTAACACAGAGATCTTTGTGCCTGTAATCGTAAAACTTAAGTGTAATGCTGGTATTCCCGGTGACTGCTTTTGTCTATTTATCAAGGAAAACTCATAGTGCAATGAGGAAGTTTATTGCTATAGATTAGGACTGAACTTTTGTGACTTCACACTAAATGAAAGCAACATGGACCCCACTTAACTACAATTTTAATTCAGTTTCTCACCCCTCTGGTCTCTCCTGCTCATTGTTGCCTGTGATCCAGCATTTCTACAGTGCTGCTTTCCTCATGCCATCATTTGTTCATAACCCCTCCCTGACCCTCACAACCCTGGTATAGTCTAGTGCTTATGTAGAGAGACTCTGGCATTAGCTAGACATACTTTTATTCTCAGCTCTGACACATGCTAGTTGAGTGATCTTGACAAATTAATTTTTTTAAACTTTAGTTTCTCATTTTTAAAATGGGTAATGACAGGACCTGCATAAAGCATTTTGCACCAAGTGGTCAGGGCTCAATCCACGTCAGCAATTAGTATTTGAACACCATCTACCACAGGACTTTTATTTGGCCAGCCCCTCTGCCACAATCATCACTGCAAATCTTCTAAAATAAGTAAGTCAATCTACTGAGTGCCTTGACATCTTTGCTTGGTTCTTTTTAAAATTTTTTAAAAGTCTTTATTGAATTTGTTACAATATTGCTTCTGTTCTATGTCTTGGCTTCTTGGCTGCAAGGCACGTGTGACCCTAGCTCCCCGACCAGGGATTGAACCCGCACCTCCTGCACTGGAAGGGGAAGTCTTAACCACTGGACCACCAGGGAAGTCCCCCTTTACATGGTTCTTGTTTGCAGAAGTTCCTGTTTAGGTGTGATTAAACCACGTCTGAGTATGGGTGATCAACAAGTGGATGAGTCATAAGGAGTTGCTTTGCCTAGGAGCTCTAGGCTGAGGCTGGAGGGGAGCAATTAGCAAAGCCTCTGGGAGTTATCCTGGCACAGCCATTATAGCATGCCGTTTGTCTCTTATATTGGCATTACTGGCCTGGTGAAGAGGGGCACAGACAGGGCTGAAGAACCTGTTTTCATGAGCGTAGTGTTGGTGCTTAGTTGAAATAAGTTGCCACAGAGTGGGGAAAAGAAGGCTCCATCGCACTCTCACTCGTCAGTGTGATTTTGGCTCAGGAGGACTCCAGGGAGTGCAGGGCACTGTGACCCCCTTGGGGGCAGGCAGCTCTTGGAGGTCGCCTCTCTACGGTCTGTCCTGAGGGCACCAGTAGTAAGGACAGCCATGTGGCTTTATTCTGTCCCAGAGAGGGGTTCCCAAGTAGAAGTCAGGAATGAATTATATTGAGTCTCTTTGAGGATTCACAGACATTCTTAAGGAAGGAGGCCTGGCATTAGGTTGCGGGGCTAAGAAATTCATGTTATTTCTATTAATAATCTTTCATCCATGTCCACAGTATTAACAAGGCCTGAAAACCTCAGACTAGACCTAGAAGTCTCTCCACATAATCTGTCCGGGTACTGCCCTTTAAGGAGGTCTAAGCCTTACCTCTTCCAAATGAAGTCCAGTCTTTTGTTTTTGTTTGTCTATGCTTTTAAAGTGTATATATGTCTTACTCAATAACTAGATTATAAAAACCAGGAGACCTTATACTTGTTTGTCTTGCCATCCCTGTTTGCTCTGTTTACCCTCTTCCTGTCTTTCATAATGAACAGAAAAAAATGTCATTTGAATTGAAGTTTTACTCTAGGATTTGGGGGTCCTAATTTCTGAAAATTCTCTCTTTGCAGTAAGATGCTAAATAAACATGATTATTTAAAAATAATGCTATTATTATGAGCCGATATAAACTATTATATAATAGAAGGGATAAACAACAAGGTCCTACTGTATAGCACAAGGAGCTATATTCAATATCCTGTGATAAACCATAATGGAAAAGAATAGGAAAAAGAACGTATATATATATGTAAGAGTGAATCACTTTGCTGTATAGCATTAATTAACACAGCATTGTGCATCAACTGTACTTCAATAAAATAAATTTTTAAAAAATAGTGCTGAAGGCTATGCACCATTTAGTTTCTATTGACACCAAAAAAGGGAACATCACACATGACAAAATCTACTAGATGTTTTTCTTCCTTTTCTAAGTGAAGTATTATACTCATTATAATATTTTATTCTATTTATAAAGCCATTTATTTAAACCACAGCCTATGTAATATTTAACAACTGGATACATTCATGCCAGTTGAAATTCTGGAGAAATAGCAGCAGCCCGTGAATTGTACTGGTTGTGCTGCAATTAAAAGGAATCCTTCTTGGGCTTCCCTGGTGGCGCAGTGGCTGAGAGTCCACCTGCCGATGCAGGGGACACGGGTTCGTGCCCTGGTCTGGGAAGATCCAAAAAAAAAAAAAAAAAAAAAGGAAGCCTTCTTAATCAACCTGCCTGGGGCCGATCATGCCTCTTAGAGGCCAAACTGAAAATGGGATCTGGTCCTGTAAAGACAAGGCAGTGCGGCAAATCAAGGAACAGTCCTTGCTTGAATTAGTTTCTCAAAATAGTAGAGAAACAACTATTAAATCACTTTTTGAACCTGACATGTTAGTATTTTGACATGTTAGATCCGTTTTGAAGTGGAACTCAGCATAGACACCGTTTGGGCAGATTTAAACATTTAGACCAAGTCTATGGAGATAACAAAGAACTTCAGGGAAGGCCAGATAAATGTGATAAAAATTTAACCTTATTTTTCTTTTCTTCAATTTTTATCTTGGAATATTCTCATGATATTATTTAAAGGTAGTTTTAAATGAAATTTGACTTTTAAAAAATGTAATAAACCTACAGATCCCTTACTCCTTGGTAGATATTACATTCCCTATGTACAAAACCATGTGGATAAATATAGACACTCTAGGGCTTCCCTGGTGGCGCAGTGGTTGAGAGTCCGCCTGCCGATGCAGGGGACACGGGTTC
>NC_041233.1:19899202-19901591 GCF_002837175.3 Physeter macrocephalus | reverse complement strand
CGGGAGAGGTCACAACAGTGAGAGGCCCGCGTACCACAAAAAAAAAAAAAAAAAAAAATATATATATATATATATATATATATATATATATATATATAGACACTCTTATCTTAGCAAAGATTCAAAGTGGCCTTTCATATTTCTTAAACTTGAAATGGACTATAGTTGGATACTGGAAATATTACTAAAGCCAGGTAATTAATACATTAATGAACAATATTTTTTTAAATTAAGCATTTAAATATTTAGAGATAAAGAAGAAAAACTGAAATTACGCATCTATTCACAATCTGTTTGAAGATAAATACTACATTTTTTAGGCTGAAGTGAAAAATTTTTTGTCATATGTTGTCATGCATAGAGAATCAACATCATATTCAAACTGAGCAGTTTTTATTTATTACAATTTTCTAAATCAATCAAAACAAAACACATCTTCCTCACAAAGTGATGGCTCGAACAACATTAATTCCTTAGAGATTTGTCACATCTGATCTGTTTTCATTCTGAGAGAGTTCACTTTTGATAAGTTATTTCAATGTAAAAGTAGTTTTTCCCCATGAACTTTGTGACTTAGGAATGTGGTCATTCACTAAAACATAAGATAGCAGAAAAATATTTTATTTAATTATCTTTTTATTTTAGGTTTTTCTAGTTCTGGATAGTAAAAAAAAAAGTATTGTGGGTGTAACTCATTTGACATAGCACTGAGATGTTTTATGGAATACTGGAGTCGAGTAAACTTAACATTTCTGGTTGTAACTCTAGAAACTAAACATTGTATGCTTTCATTTGACTTTGCTTATAATACTTAGGATATACAATGTATATCCTAATTGTGCCTTATAACAGTCTTGCCATTATTCAGTTGAAATAAGATCTGGGAATTGGGACACTTAACTTCTTCACTGAATCATTGTGTGATTTTGGACAAGTCACTATCTTTGCCCAAACTTTTTCATTTACAAATTCACTGTGATTACATATGCTTTACTAGTATACAATCAAGCTAGGATTTATGTCTACCTGGGACAAAAAGTAAGGCAATGAAAAGTATAGTCTTAATAAGGACAAGATTTTGCTTTCTTTACCCAGGTCTAGAATTTACCTTGAAAAATGAGTGATTACATGAAGCCAACCATGGCTACTTAGAGAAGACAACTAATAACAGGTCTAAAATCTCTTCAAGGATTTATGCAACATAACTGACCACTTCTCCATTTCACAAGGTTTTCTTTTTTAACGAGGCAACTGTGTTTGAGGATTAACCAAGACCCAGTGGCAGAGATGAACTAAACTTCAAGTCTTATGACACAACCCAGTGCTACACTTATTAGTTGAGGAATTAGTTGCTTGTTACATGGAAGTAATATGTTTTCATTAAAGAGACTTTTATTTTTGTGTGCTTTTTGATGGCCACAGAAAGATTGGCAGATATATCTTTCACCTCAGCCATCTTCAGAGTGAGATGATATTGATAGTTATTGTAGGCAAGCTACTGCAGTTTGCCCACACACATAAGACATTTATTAGAAGAAGATTGTTTTCATTTTCCTGTGGTTTGAATGATAACTTTAAGGTTATGAGTCTCATTTATGATTCCTGATCAGTGGCTTGACATTAGCTACATATTATTTTTTTCTAGTTATTTGGTGCATTTGTTTCCTGGGCTTCATTGATGTTTGTATTATAAAGAGAAGAGTTGGTCTTACTGCTGAAGATAAAACAAATAAATTAATAAATTTAAAGTCTATCAATCTATTTAGGCATTGTTAAGGGAACAGTGTTTGGTAGGTAAGTAACTTTAAATGTAGGAGTTGCTTTATAGGTAGTATATACTACAAAGCATTTTGTATAAAAGATCTTAAGATATTTTGTCATATGAAATTCTTTATAGACTGTAACTAAAATAAACCCTAGTGATTCCTTAGTCAAATAGGGAAAGTATATTGCATACATATAGCTACTCTCCCATTTGTGCTTATGGAAGACTTAGCAAATCATCCATGATACTCTGCACTTTTGTCCAGTATCAGCCTCAAAATCATTCTTACTTAGCATAATCCTTCAATAAGTCATTATCAATTAATTGGAATTAATGTGAGGGAAGAAACTGAGTACCACTTATGATCTGGTCTGACTCTCATTTTCCATTGGCGGCATCTGAGGCCCAAAGTGGCTAAGAGTCTTAAAGAACACGGGTATAGATGGAGTTAGAGCTGATGTGCCCATATATCAGCTTCAGTGTTCTTTTTTAATTTTTTTTTACCATCTTTATTGGAGTATAATTGCTTTACAATGGTGTGTTAGTTTCTGCTTTATAACAAACTGAATCAGTTATACATATACATATGTTCCCATATCTCTTCCCTCTTGCGTCTCCCTCCCT
>NC_041233.1:19897723-19898935 GCF_002837175.3 Physeter macrocephalus | reverse complement strand
CCTTGTCTTGTTCCTGATCTTATTGGAAATGGTTTCAGTTTTTCACCATTGAGGATGATGTTGGCTGTGGGTTTGTCATATATGGCCTTTATTATGTTGAGGAAAGTTCCCTCTATGCCTACTTTCTAGAGGGTTTTTTATCATAAATGGGTGTTGAATTTTGTCGAAAGCTTTCTCTGCATCTATTGAGATTATCATATGGTTTTTTCTCCTTTAATTTGTTAATATGGTGTATCACATTGATTGATTTGTGTATATTGAAGAATCCTAGCATTTCTGGGATAAATACCACTTGATCATGGTGTATGATCCTTTTAATGTGCTGTTGGAGTCTGTTTGCTAGTATTTTGTTGAGAATTTTTACGTCTATGTTCATCAGTGATACTGGCCTGTAGTTCTCTTTCTTTGTGATGTCTTTGTCTGGTTTTGGTATCAGGGTGATGGTAGCCTCGTAGAATGAGTTTGGGAGTGATCCTGCCTCTGCTATATTTGGGAAGAGTTGGAGGAGGATAGGTGTTAGCTCTTCTCTAAATGTTTGATAGAATTCGCCTGTGAAGCCATCTGGTCCTGGGCTTTTGTTTGTTGGAAGATTTTTAATCACAGTTTCAATTTCAGTGCTTGTGATTGGTCTGTTCATATTTTCTATTTTTTCCTGGTTCAGTCTCGGAGGGTTGTGTATTTCTAAGAATTTGTCCATTTCTTCCAGGTTGTCCATTTTATTGGCATAGAGTTGCTTATAGTAATCTCTAATAATCTTTTGTATTTCTGCAGTTCAGTTGTTACTTCTCCTTTTTCATTTCTAATTCTATTGATTTGAGTCATCTCCCTTTTTTTCCTGATGAGTCTGGCTAATGGTATATCAATTTTGTTTATCTACTCAAAGAACCAGCTTTAGTTTTATTGATCTTTGCTATCGGTTCCTTCAGTTCTTTTTCAGTTATTTCTGATCTGATCTTTATGATTTTTTTCCTTCTGCTAACTTTGGGGGCGTTTTGTTCTTCTATCTGTAATTGCTTTAGGTGTAAGGTTAGGTTGTTTATTTGAGATGTTTCTTGTTTCTTAAGGTAGGTTGTATTGCTATAAACTTCCCTCTTAGAACTGCTTTTGCTTCATTCCATAGGTTTTGTGTTGTCGTGTTTTCATTGTCATTTGTTTCTAGGTATTTTTTGATTTCCTCTTTAATTTCTTCAGTGATCTCTTGGTTATTAAGTA
>NC_041233.1:19874859-19897383 GCF_002837175.3 Physeter macrocephalus | reverse complement strand
GTTATTAAGTAGTGTATTGTTTAGCCTCCATAACTAGTCTCATAGCATTGTGGTTGGAAAAGATACTTGATACGATTTCAATTTTCTTAAAATTACCAAGGCTTGATTTGTGACCCAAGATATGACCTATCCTGGAGAATATTCCATGAGCACTTGAGAAGAATGTGTATTCTGTTGTTTTTGGATGGAATGTCCTATAAATATCATTTAAGTCCATCTTGTTTAATGTATCATTTAAAGCTTGTGATTCCATATTTATTTTCATTTTGGATGATCTGTCCATTGGTGAAAGTGGGGTGTTAAAGTCCCCTACTATGATTGTGTTACTGTTGATTTCCCCTTTTATGGCTGTTAGTATTTGCCTTATGTATTGAGGTGCTCCTATGATGGGTGCATATATATTTACAATTATTATATCTTCTTGGATCAATCCCTTGATCATTATGTAGTGTCCTTCTTTGTCTCTTGTAATAGTCTTTATTTTAAAGTCTTATTTGTCTGATATGAGAATTGCTACTCCAGCTTTCTTTTGATTTCCATTTGCACGGAATATCTTTTTCCATCCCCTCACTTTCAGTCTGTATGTGTCCCTCGGTCTGCAGTGGGTCTCTTGTAGACAGCATATATATGGGTCTTGTTTTTGTATCCATTCAGCCAGTGTATGTCTTTTGTTTGGAGCATTTAATCCATTAACATTTAAGGTAGTTATTGATATGTATATTCCTGTTACCATTTTCTTAAGTGTTTTGGGTTTGTTTTTTGTAGGTCTTTTACTTCTCTTGTGTTTCCTGCCTAGAGAAGTTCCTTTAGCATTTGTTGTAAAGCTCTTTGGTGGTGCTGAATTCTCTTAGCTTTTGCTTGTCTGTAAAGGTTTTAATTTCTCCATCAAATCTGAATGAGATCCTTGCTGGGTAGAGTAATCTTGGTTGTAGGTTTTTCTCCTTCATCATTTTAAATATGTCCTGCCACCCTTCTGGCTTGCAGAGTTTCTGCTGAAAGATCAGCTGTTAACCTTATGGGGATTCCCTTGTGTGTTATTTGTTGTTTTTCCCTTGCTGCTTTTAATATGTTTTCTTTGTATTTAATTTTTTGATAGTTTGATTAATATGTGTCTTGGCGTGTTTCTCTTTGGGTTTATCCTATTTGGGACTCTCTGTGCTTACTGGACTTGACTAAGTATTTCCTTTCCCGTATTAGGGAAGTTTTCAACTATAATCTCTTCAAATATTTTCTGTCTCTTTCTTTTTCTCTTCTTCTTCTGGGACCCCTATAATTCGAATGTTGGTGCGTTTAATGTTGTCCCAGAGGTCTCTGAGACTGTCCTCAATTATTTTCATTCTTTTTTCTTTATTCTGCTCTGCAGTAGTTATTTCCACTATTTTATCTTCCAGGTCACTTATCCATTCTTCTGCCTCAGTTATTCTGCTATTGATCCCTTCTAGAGAATTTTAATTTCATTTATTGCATTGTTCATCACTGTTGTTTTGCGCTTTAGTCCTTCTAGGTCCTTGTTAAATGTTTCTTGTATTTTCTCCATTCTATTTCCAAGATTTTGGATCATCTTTACTATCATTATTCTGAATTCTTTTTCAGGTAGACTGCCTATTTCCTCTTCATTTGTTAGGTCTGGTGGGTTTTTGCCTTGCTCCTTCATCTGCTGTGTGTTTCTCTGTCTTCTCCTTTTTGCAGGCTGCAGGTTCGTAGTTCCCATTGTTTTTGGTGTCTGTCCCCATTGGGTAAGGTTGGTTCAGTGGGTTGTGTAGGTTTCCTGTTGGAGGGGACTAGTGCCTGTGTTCTGGTGGATGAAGCTGGATCTTGTCTGTCTGGTGGGCAGGTCCACATTCTGGTGGTGTGTTTTGGGGTGTCTGTGGCCTGCTTATGATTTTAGGCAACCTCTCTGCTAATGGATGAGGTTATGTTCCTGTCTTGATAGTTGTTTTTCCTAGGGTGTCCAGCACTGTACTTGCTGTTCATTGAGTAAGCTGCGTCTTGGCTTTGAGATGGAGATCTCTGGGAGATTTTTGCCGTTTGATATTACGTGAATCTGGGAGATCTGTTGTGGACCCGTGTCCTGATCTTGGCTCTCTCACCTCAGAGGCACATCCGTGACGCCTGGCTGGATCACCAAGAGCCTTTCATCCACATGGCTCAGACTAAAAGGGAGAAAACATAGATAGATAGATAGATAGATAGAAAGAAAGAAAGAAAGAAGATAAAATAAAATAAAGTAACGTTATTAAAATAAAAAATAATTATTAAGAAAAATTTTTTAAAAGTAATAAAAACAAACCAACAAACAAAAAAACGGACAGACAGAACCCTAGGACAAATGGTAAAAGCAAGACTATACAGACAAAATCACACACAGAAGCATACACATACACACTCACAAAAAAGATAAAAAGGGAGAAAAATATATATATATCCTTGCTCCCAAAGTCCACCTCCTCAATTTGGGATGATTGGTTGTCTGTTCAGCTAGCTATTCCACAGATTCAGGGTACATCAAATTGATTGTGGAGATTTAATCCTCTGCTCCTGAGGCTGCTGGGAGAGGTTTCCCTTTCTCTTCTTTTTTTGTTCGCACAGCTCCCAGCGTTCAGCTTTGGATTTGAACCGGCCTCTGTGTGTAGGTCGCCTGAGGGCGTCTATTCTTCGCTCAGACAGGACGGGGTTAAAGGAGCAGGTGATTCGGGCGCTGTGGCTCGCTCAGGTGGGGGGAGGGAGGGGTACGGGTGTGGGGCGAGCCTGCGGAGGCAGAGGCCAGCAAGCTTCAGTGTTCTTTAACTCCATTATCCTACTCAGTAAGCAAACAAAATAGTATGAGTATGAAACTTCCACGTCCTTTTGGAGTCTTCCTTATTCAGTTTTCTAATCTTCATGTTTCTGACTTACTACTATTATCATCTGAGCTGTGTATTGTTTCTTAAAATGCGGAGGAAAAAAAGTACAATTCCCTGAAGAGCATTCTAACTACATCTAGCATAAAACCAACACACAAAATATATAAGCTGTCAGTGATAAACACCATGTATATCAAACTATAATTATAAAAATACAGCAAGAAATCTTAACATCTCAATGTAAGTGTAAATCTAATGAGACAACAACAGAGTTTCTTGGAGGAAAAAGCTGTATTGACCCCCTGTTAACTGTTGATCCCAGCTTATTATCTGAGTCAGCCAGGAGGTTTTCAGTAACATCAGCTTTTGTAGCCTTAGTCCTGCTTGATCATCAGAGGCTCATGAATGTTGGAACCTATAGAGAGAAGGAGGCACTAATGTACATGATTGGTTGTTTTCTCTCCCTTTAATTCCACTAGTACTTGAAGAAAAAGGAAATGAATGTACTGCAAATCTTTTCTTTTGAAAGCAGTCTTACACTTTTCATTGCAGTACTACTTTGGTAAAGTTAAGTATGTATAGACTACTCTTCCTGATTTCCACCATTTAAAACTTAAACCTTTCCCTTCCTTCCCACGTTTATGTTGACTTATATACTGACTGTGTGGATCCTATGATATCTTCAGAGAAGCTGGTATGTAGGGATAGCACATAAAGATACATAAAGAATGCAGAGACATTCATGTGTTGTAGCTTAGAGCTAAATTAAATTAAAGGTAGGAAAAAAATACTTTCAGGGATGTGAGCATATTGCTTATTGAGTGTTTGGGAGTTATTGAAATAGAGTTCCAGAGTTAAGACTGTAGGAACATTCTCACTGAGAGTGAGAAGTCTCCTCCAGCTCATGGAATATGAAATCACGTGAAATATATATATTTTTTAATTCAAAAAGGAAATGAAATAGATCCAGGTTAAGAAGATAAACTGAACTTGAGTAGATTTCAAGAAGTTTAGCATGGTTCCATCTGATTTTATTCTGCATCTACAGAACAGGGAAGTTTTTTTAGTTAGCATTTCTCAAAAAATGAATTGTGTTTCCATGGAAATGCAGTTCAACCTCCCTAAATTTTACCATTAGAGACACCTTGGGTTCTTGTTAAAATTGTGGATCAACACTTACTGTATAGGAGTAGGACATCTTAGAGAAATATATGCCTACAGTTTACAGAAAGTGGTTTTATCTTTTTCTTTTCAAGTACTGGAGCTGTTATAAGGAACATGATTTCCCAATTCATCTTCCTTTAGTGAGTCCTCGGGTTTGCCATTTATATTTCCAAACTCAACCCCACTATGGCTTAGTTTTTACTTTCAACAGTATTTTATCCTAGGGAAAAGGAAGAGTAGATATTTGCCCTTTGGTTTTATTTTTATTTATTTTTAAAAATTTGTTTTATTGAAGTATAGTTGATTTACAATGTTGTGTTAATTTCTACGGTACAGCAAAGTGATTACATTATACATATATATGTATACATTCTTTTTCATATTCTTTTCCATTTGGGTTTATCACAGGATACTGAATATAGTTCCCTGTACTATACAGTCCAACCTTGTTGTTTATCCATTATATATATAATAGTTTGCATCTATTAATTCCAAACTCCCAATCCATCCTTCCCCCACCCATGGTGGTTTTATTTTATAAAGCATCAAATGTATGAAGTTGAAAATCATTCTACTTTCGGACAGAGATTTTCTGGGAAATTTAATCCTTTATTATTCAAGATAACTAACTAGAACACTTTGGGCCAGAGTGTTTGTGGCAGGCAGCCTCCTTAGTTGCGGCTCACCGGCTCCTTAGTTGCGGCATGTGGGTTCCTTAGTTGTGGCAGGTGGGATCCTTAGTTGTGGCATCCAAACTCTTAGTTGCGGCATGCATGTGGGATCTAGTTCCCTGACCAGGGATCAAACCCAGGCCCCCTGCATTGGGAGCGTGGAGTCTTAACCACTGAGGCACCAGGGAAGTCCTGTGAAACTCGCTTTTAGTGATAAATTCCAGATGTTCTCAACTTCTTTAAAAATACTATCTTTTGTATTCTAAAGCATGTGGAATAAGTTGGCTTTGGTGAGGTTATGTTTGGCTAGAAAAGATGCCATATCTCATATCGAGGATATTAACAGATAGATGTGTATTCATCTTACTCTGATACTAAGTAAGGAAAAGATGTTCAGATGGTCACATCATTTGAATAACTGAGTGATAGAATTGCTTTCTGGGTCGTGCTTTTCTAATTCTGAATTACCCCTTCCTGTTCTTATTTTTTTTCCACTCTAGACAAGAATTCTATGTTGTTTATTACTATAGCATGGGTAGACAAACACTGGAGATAAAATAAAATAAACATGCTTCTAAATAAGTCCTAAGTGAATTGTTTTATATTTGTGATATTTCCCTGTGGCTTGTGCCTGGGGCTTCCCACTGCACATTAAATGATGTTGGGGAATGGGAGCATGATGGTTTATTCATTTTTCTTCATCCTGTATTTCACAAGCTTAGACTATGGCAGTTGAAGTAAGATAATCATTTTGTGCCAGAAGAAAGATAAAAGAAGAAAAACAGTTTGTCAACAGGAGCTTCAATTTAACATTAGAAACCTGGAAAATATGGAAAAAAGGTGACATCTGAGCAACACTACTCCAATAGGGTAATCTGATAGCTTTTCCACTCCTGATTTATTTTTAAAAATGTCACGTTTGTCAGTACAGGCTTAAAAGTAATTTTGAGTATATCTTGGAAAAAATAAGTCAAATAAATTTTCCTTTCACATTATTTTTATTGCCTGATTTGTGTGATAGTCTCTCAGTATTTCCAGGTGAAGGTGGTTTTAGCAGGCATGAATTCCACTATTTTGTCCACAGGGTTAGTGGAGAGGGATATTGAATTCCGATCTTAGCTTTGGTGCTGAAAGGTTTTAACAAACACATTTTCTCTGATTGCTTTTCCTACTTATCTGCATTCTATTTCTCTCTGTCAGGATGAAATATTAATTTATCCCAGGCATTGTCTGGGGAAGGTTTTAGGAGTGATCTGTGTATTTAAATTTTCTTGTTGATGTGGTAGTGAATTAGGACCAGTTTTTGGATAAAATAGAACTGTATACAAGTCAGTTCCTCTTTATTTTCATTAAGAATGGGACTGGGATGGCAGCAGCACGTCTGTGAAATCTGTAGTGGTATCTCTCTGTTCTTTAGAAGGCCTCCCATGACACTGAGTATTCATGACACTGCAGCGAATATTCAACCTGCTGTTAGGTTACTACCAATTCTTCTTGACTGAGTTGATATGACAGTAATATTTATTGAGCTTACCTTTCAATATGTGAGGCATTGTGCTAAGAGAATATAATGTATAAACTGATTAATTCTCACAAAAACTCCAAGGGTTAAATATTACCGTTATCTCCATTTCACAGATGCAAACACATTGGAGACTGAATTCAAATCTGAGCTGTTTAACTACAGAGCCCATGCATTTAACAACTGCTCCATGCTGGCTCCTATAGCATGGCTGGGAAAACTAGTTGCTGAATGTTCAGAAATGTGAATTTTGGGAAAGAAACAGGAGAGTGATGTGGTAGTGAAATGGTTGCCCCCCAAATGAGTTTTCTTTGTCTTCGAATAACAGAATCCTGATAGATTCATGACCAGTAGCAAAAGGAGCTAAATTTCCCAGTGTCCCTTATAGCTGTAATTGTGCTTTGAGATATGATTAAGCTTAATGAGATGTAAGTAGAACTTTTATTGGGCAGCTTCTGCAAACTTTCCTAAAAGTTAGCCTGTTTGTAGCCTTTGCCTCTGTCCTGCTGCTTGGAATATGGATGTCATGATTGGAAATCTAGCTGTCCTGTGGTACTATGAGGACAATGTGGTGAAATGAAAAACTTGAAGGAGCCTGGGTTTCTGAGTACTTTGTGGAGTGGAACCACCATACCAGCTCTGGACCACCTTACCTTCAGACTCTTATGTGAGAGCAAAGTAAACTTCTGTCTAGTTTAATGCATTGTAATTTTGGGTGTCTTTAATTTTAAGGTAACTGATTGTTTATTTCATGCCCTCTTGACAATGTGGATTGTAAGTAGCTTACCATTTGTGCAGAGTAGGCACTCCAGAAATATTTGATGATTTGAGTCTAATTTTAAAATTTCTTCTCATTTTAATATTCAGAATCATCTATTGAGTTATTTTGTAAGAGCAGAACAATTTGCAGATTGTATCCCGCATGCAAAACCATGCTGTAAATATAAAACATTGGACAATAATAGAGCTTGAGGTTTTTTTCCTTTAAATTAATAATTAAGGTCAAATTTTAGATAGAAAATAACTTACAACTTTAAAAGGAAAACTCCTTTGCCAAATGCACTTTAAGTATGTTATTGTTTACTATCATTAAACATTACGTTTATGGGGTGGGATCAAGGGTTAAATCAATTAGAAAGAATGATTTCTATAAAAAGCAGTTTTATCCATAATGTTACTAGTCAGAATTCTGATATTTGACATTACATTAAATTTATTATTATTACAGTGAAAATGTACATATAAGAGCTCGAAACATTAAAGTCCTAAAATGTCTTATTAATCATTAAAAAAAAGAAAATTTATGTTCCATTAAACACATGTATGAGACTTTTTTCTGAAATGCCTATTTTAAATTTATAGTAATATAATTTTATAAAAGGTCCATTTATGTTCAACTATAAGCATGGAATTTTCTCCCCATGCCAAAAAGCAAGGGACAAAAATGACAGTGTCTTGGACAAGGGCCATGTCAGTGTAAGAGGGGTTGCACAGACTCTTACAAGTTTTAACAGGACCGAAAGGCAGGTGGTGTGTGTGTGTGTGTGTGTGTGTGTGTGTGTGTGTGTGTGTGTGGTCAGGGGGTGGGGAATAGAGAGAGGGAGGGAGGGAGGAGTGTTTAGAGAAGAAGCTGTTGCTAAGTAAGTTAAAGACAAAAACTGAAAAAATTAAATAAACACACCGTCTGTTTTTACATTTAAAATAATTATTTTAGGATTTGATTAATTAAAAATATCAGAAATTTCTCCTTCCAATCTGAATGCTACTCTTTCAATTCACTGAGCAAGAGACTGCCTTTTTATTCCCCTCAAATCCTGTAATATGCCTAGATTTACTGTAGAAAGTGCCTAAGACATTTTTATGGCTTGCACTGAGGCTGTAATCAGTGCATAGCTTAGTGTCTTACACATTCATTTCACTAAAATTTTTTGAATACCTACCAGGCACACTTATTAATTTCACTAGCATTTATTGAACTGCTACCATGTCCACCATAACTGAATCTACTCATATGCTCCCTTTGTAGACCCAGCATGAAATTTAGTTTTACGAGTCTGTGAGTGGGCAACTTTCCCAAAATAAATAAGTTGTGCACTATTTTTTGCTACCAGAAAAAAATTAAGTATTTAAAAACGTAGCCTGCCTCCAAGCCAATGGTTATCTCTGTTGAAGTATTGCTGACATTAGAGTGCTTTGTATGCTGTTTTCTGATTCCTAGAGGAGTCAGCTAACAATAATAACAACTCTCCATTCCTCTCTCCCTAACCCCCCATCGGTTCTGCACATATTCAATGAATACTTGGCTTTGCTCTCAGAGTTGGCTTCTTCCAATTTCCTCCTCAAAATTTCTTCAACTTTCCATGTTTTTCATCCTAAAAGAGGCTGTGAGACTCCCACTAGATTAACTTGGCTCAGAAGATTACTGAGCTTCAAAAGTCTGGCTTTAGGAGGATCTCTAGAGTCTAATTCTGAAGCCTTAGTATCCATGAAAAATGAAAACCTCATATTTCCTTCAAGGGCTGTGTATAGCCAGGGTTTTACAAAGTTTACAACATGCTATCACAGTTAATTCTGAGAACAATGTTTGCCAAGTTTGCCCTGCTGAAACGTATATACTTCCTTCTACCTCTTTTCCTTAAATTTAGGATATTTTCAGGGAATTAAACAGAAACCAGTTCATAGATCTTCTTGCTTAGAATTTTGAATATTCAAATTGTTAAGAGCAGTAGACACCATCTTGGCAAGGAATTCTCACTAGCATCAATGGTTAGGGCTTCCTTGGGGAGCTCCATTAACTTAAGTTAATTGCAAAATTTTGTGTGTGTTCATTTAGTCGATAAATGTTTATTGAGCACCTACTAAGTGCTAGGCAGTTTCTTAGGCTCTCAGGATATACCAGTGAACCGAACAAAATTTCTAGCTCTCGTGTAGCTTATATTTTTACAGGTGGAAACAGAAAATGAACATAATTCATAAGTAAATTTTATATTGTGTTAGAGTGTTGGGGGTCCCCAAGACCACTCCTGGGTTCAGTGATATGCTGGGAGGACTCACAGGACTCAGCATATAATCATACTCACAGCTAAGGTTTGTTATAGTAAAAGGCTACAGAGCAAGATTAGCACAGGGAAAAGGCACAAGGGACAAGTCTGGGAGAGAGCAGGCACACACTTCCAGAGTCTTCTTTTAATGGAATTACATGGATGCACTTAATTCCCCCAGCAAGTTGTGACCACATGATTGAAATGTTGTCTACCAGTGAAGCTCATTAGGTACTCAGTTCCCAGGGTTTTTACTGGTGGATGGTCATGTAGGCATCCTCTGCCTGGCACATATCAAATTATTGTACACTCCTTGAAGGAAAACAGGTATTCAGCATAAACCATATTGTCTACACAAACAGTTTAGAGTTAGTGAGCCACTCTTATCAGTTCCAGGAATGTGAGAATCCTTCTGAAATCCAAGTTCCTAGGGACTAGCCAAGGGCCAACTTTATGAGCGAGGCTTTCCAAGGATAGCAGTAAAGCCTGCTCTATTAATTCTTTTGTACATAGCTAGATTATGATAAGTGCTCTGGGGGAAAATTTTAGAGCAAAAGGCAAGGACCAGTAGTGCTGGAAAGGGATGTGGGTTCCAATGTTAAATAAGGTGATCAGAGTAAGCCTCACTGGGAAGGTGATACTTGAACATCTTAGAGGTTAAAAAAAGGTCCTAGGCAGAGAAAACAGCCAATGCAATTACTCTAAGATGAGAGCTTGCTTGTCACATTTGAGAAAGAGCAAGAAAGCCACTGTAGCTGGATCAGAGTTAACATGGAGATGAACTCAGAGAGTTAAGTTTGGGTGAGAGGACTGGTGGCCAGATTGTATTGGCCTTTGTAGAACATTGACATTGTAGAGTTTATGTATGTGTGCACTTCACTAAGGAAAGACCCAATAATTTTCATTTATTTAGATTCTCTGAACCCCGAATGGTTAATACTGCAGATCTAGGCTAAATTCCTCATTTTACAGTTGGAGAACCAAGTCCTAAGTGATGACAAGTGTCTTGTTTAAAATCACATGGTCATCAGTAAGAGAATGGAGGATAGGAAGTAGAATGTAAATCTCTCCCTCAAGTTCCAGAGAATCCTAGTGACTTATTCAATTGCATTTTACTAAAGTTAGTGTAATTAATAACAAATGAACACCAAGCTGTCTCAGGGTAGTTGAGACAGAATGTATTCAGTTATTTCTTTCTATTTAGAATAGAGAGTGATTGGAATGTCCAATCTCTGGATAAGTGGGAGGTAAAACAAATATTAAACACCTAATAGGGGAGTTTCCCCTTCTTATAGAATGTATGATAATTCAGTTAAATGAACTTTTCCCTTCCCTCATAAAAATCTTATTTTCATTGCTTGTAAAGTCCTCCCTGTTTTGTCCCCATTATTACTATATTTTAATAAAGAAAAGGCTTATTAATCTGCCTCCTATTTTTAAAGGATTTAACCGCAGTTTTCTACAAGGGCTATAGAAATAAAATAAAGCTAACTTCTCTCATTCGCGACTCTGTAAAAGGCACACCAGGAAGGCACAGTTGGAAGGTGTGTGAAATGCAGCTAAAGAGCATCTAGTGAACATAGATCCAGAAAGCAGTATGTTTGACCTTAAAACCCAAGATGATATAAGCTGATTATGAAGTCAACAGATAATTACTAATTTTTTCTTTTAAAATAAAATCAGACTGAAAAGAAGATTGGCAGTTTTTCAAACATTTACTGCTTTTAAACAAAAGAGAAATGAATGTTGGGTGCACATAGGTCTGTAGTGTATGTTTGCTAATAAAGATATGATTTTGGCGACAGCTGTGGAAGGCAATTTAATAATGCCTTTTTGTTGTTGTTTTGATAATCAAAACAAAAAGTAAAAAGGACTTTTTAGAATTTTAAAGGTTAAGTTCAGAGCTATTTAATTATTACGTGTATTTGGAAGTATAGGCATTTAAAAATACTTTTTATTTTCAAGGAGGAAAATCATTAACTCCATCCTCTGAATATGAGGAGGTAAGACATGACATATGTTATTTCACAGATAAAAAAATTCTCTGTTCGTTAAGCAGTATTTCTATATTACAATCTTTTGGGATATTGCTGTTAAATACTTTATGCTATATATATTGTCTCAGCCAATGCTGCAACTACTGGCTCTGTAACAGGTAGATGGCATCAAACCCGTATAAGCATAAAATGTCTATTACTATTAAAGAGATAAGTTTGATATGACAAACAAGATATAAGATCTTGAAGACTTTCCATCATAGTTTTGATTCCTTTTATGTATTTGTAACCATGCAAGGCTTTGCTTTTGTTGATGGTGGTGGGATAAACTTGGCTAGACTTAACTACTAGAATCATTCTGTTTGTACTAAAGCTCTAGACAAAAATTTTAATCACTTTTATTATGTCTTTTATGCTCTCTATCACATATGATTTATAATCTATATCACATATACTTATTATGAAAATTTAAACCACATAGAAAAGTAAGAAGGCAGAAAATCACTCCCAATTCTGCTTTCCAGAAATAACTGTTCTCAAGATGTGAACATCTTTTCAAACATCTCTAAATGTGTCTTTATTGAGCAAAATATAGCTAGATATAATTTTAGGAAAATGGGATCACAGTATACATGGCATTTTAAATACCAAGTATTAATTTACTTGAATTAAATGAAAGAAAAGAGACTGAAGTAAAATTGGAGGAATTGTTGACTTCACTCAGAAAAATATTTCTTTACTATAGTAATATAGAGCATAAAATATCCCATTATTGTTAGGAAAAGTATAAACCATTTTAGGTGTTTAGAATCAACACTATTTTTTAAACTTTATATTTCTTATTTTCAAGTAAAACGTTACTCATTTGGAGTCTATTTCAGTTGTTCTCTAGTCCACTGTTGCCATGGTAATCGCAGGAACAAGGCATGGTTGGGAGTGATGTAGAGCCCCGTAGAGCACACAGTGAGCATATATCCAGAAAGCAGTGTAACCATTAGTGGTTTTCTATGAAAGATGAAAAAATATTGTAATACACATATACTTTTTATCAGATCCCCCCATCCTCTAATTTCTGATGTATTATTCTCTATACATGTCTTAATTTATATTTTCCTTTTGTTCTGTAGCCATAATTATCAGTTATTGAATCCATTTAAAAAGTTCATCAAAGTTATTCGTTTCATTTAAAAATTAATTCTGACCAATCACCAACCCTTTTACTATTATTTCTTTCTTGTAAGTTCTTTGTTTTGATTCTGCTTTTAGATGCTGGATTTTGTGGCTCAGGAATTTTTTAAGGAAGTACTCATAAGTGTTTTGTTCACAAAGTTCTTATATATTTAAGATTGTTGATTTAATTGATAGTTGATGGACACCTTGACTGAACGTAAAATTCTTACATTTCCTCCTCTAATATACTTTAGATATTAATTGTGGTCACTTCTTTAATAGAATTGGTAGAGGTAAATTTATTGCTAAGTTGCCAATAAATTTGCTGAATAACCAGTTTGCCAAATTTGGCAAGATTATCAATTTTAAAATTATCAAATTGTATTATTTTGGGATGGGGAGAGAGTGGGGAGTTTAGTTTTGATGTGAAGTTTGAATGGATGTTAGACAATGAAGTCAGAGTGTCGAGTGGCAGTAGGAAAATGAGTCTGGAGTTCAGTAGAGAGGTTGGGCTGAAGATACGTATTTGGAGTTGACAGTATAAAGATGGCAGTTAAGGACATTGAATTGGATGAGAGTTAGTATACATGGAGAAGAGGAAAGGTGTTAGCACTGTGCCTTACTTGCACTCCAGCAGTTAGAGCTCAGAAAAATGAGGAGAATACCAAAGATAACAGAGAAGGAGCTGCCATTAAACTGGGAAGAAAACATACTTAATTTTTTAATTTATTTTTTAAAAATTAATTTTTATTGGAGTATACTTGCTTTACAATGTTGTGTTAGTAGAAAACACGCTTTAAATCTCAAGAAGGAGAAAGTGACTGAATGTGTCAAATGCTGCTGAATAAGATAAAGACTGGAAATTATACATTGCAATAGGCTGCGTAGAAGTTATTTGGGTCCCTTATAAGATCAATGTAGCAGGTAAACTACCAATAAGTTTAATTAGAGAAAAAAAGTGAAAATGAAAAATATATATAATAATAGACAATATTTTTAAAACGTTGAAATAAAGTTAGAGGCAAGTCCAACAATAAATTTGGACATTGGAAATTTTATTTGTGTGCCATAGTGTTTTCCTTTGTGAATAATTTTATAAACAAAAACAAAACAAGGAGAGGACCTTCAAGATGGTAGAGGAGTAAGATGTGGAAATCACCTTCCTCCTCACAAATACATGAAAAATACTTCTGCATGTGGAATAACTCCTACAGAACACCTACTGAATGCTGGCATATGACCTCAGACTTGCCAAAAGGTAAGAAGCTTCCCACGTACCTCACTGTGTGGCTGACAGGGTCTTGGTGCTCTGGCAGGGTGTCAGGCCTAAGCCTCTGAGGTGGAAGAGCCGAGTTCAGGACACTGGACTACAGGAGACCTCCTGGCCACACGTAACATCAATCGGCGAGAGCTCTCCCAGAGACCTCCGACTCAACGCTAAGACTCAGCTCCACTAAACAACCAGTAAGCTCCAGTGCAGGACACCCCATGCCAAACACTAGCAAGACAGGAGCACAACCCCACGCATTAGCAGAGAGGCTGCCTAAAATCATACTAAGTATACAGACACCCCAAAACACACCACCAGATGTGGTCCTGCCCACCAGAAAAACAATTTCCAGCTTTGTCCACCAGAACACAGGCACCAGTCCCCTCCATCAGGAAGCCTGCACAACCCACTGAACCAACCTTACCCACTGGGGGCAGACACCAGAAACAACGGGAAGTACCAACCCACAGCCTGCAAAAAGGAAACCCAAACACAGTAGTTAAGCAAAATGAGAAGACAAAGAAATACACAGCAGATGAAGGTAAAAATGCACTGACCAAACAAATGAAGAGGAAATAGGCAGTCTACCTGAAAAAGAATTCAGAGTAACGATAGTAAAGATGATCCAAAATCTTGGAAATAGAATGGAGAAAATACAAGAAACGTTTAACAAGGACCTAGAAGAACTAAAGAGCACATTAAATGCACCAACATTCAAATTATAGGGGTCCCAGAAGATGAAGAGAAAAAGAAAGGGACTGAGAAAATATTTGAAGAGATTATAGTTGAAAACTTCCCTAATATGGGAAAGGAAAGAGTCAATCAACCCCAGGAAGCACAGAGAGTCCCATACAGGATAAATCCAAGGAGAAATATGCCAAGACACATATTAATTAAACTATCAAAAAATAAATACAAAGAAAAAATATTAAATGCAGCAAGGGAAAACAACAACATACAAGGGAATCCCCATAAGGTTAACAGCTGATCTTTCAGCAGAAACTCTGTAAGCCAGAAGGGAGTGGCAGGACATATTTAGAGTGATAAAAGGGAGAAACCTACAGCCAGATTACTCTACCCAGCAAGGATCTCATTCAGATTCGACGAGAAATTAAAACCTTTACAGAGAAGCAAAAGGTGAGAGAGTTCAGCACCACCAAACCAGCTTTACCACAAATGCTAAAGGAACTTCTCTGGGCAGGAAACAGAGAAGGAAAAGACCTACAAGAACAACCCGAAACAATTCAGTAAATGGTAATAGGACCATACATATCGATAATTACCTTAAATGTAAATGGATTAAATGCTCCCACCAAAAGACACAGACTGGCTGAATGGATACAAAAACAAGACCCATATATATGCTGTCTACAAGAGACCCACTTCAGACCTAGGGACACATACAGACTGAAAGTGAGGGGATGGAAAAAGATATTCCATGCAAATGGAAATCAAAAGAAAGCTGAAGTAGCAATTCTCATATCAGACAAAATGACTTTAAAATAAAGACTATTACAAGAGACAAAGAAGGACACTACATAATGATCAAGGGGTCAATTCAAGAAAAAGATATAACAAATGTAAATATTTATGCACCCATCATAGGAGCACCTCAATACATAAGGCAAATACTAACAGCCATCAAAGGGGAAATCAACAGTAACACAATCATAGTGCGGGACTTTAACACCCCACTTTCACCAATGGACAGATCAAACAAAATGAAAAGAAATAAGGAAACACAAGCTGTAAATGATACATTAAACAAGATGGACTTAATATTTATAGGACATTCCATCCAGAAACAACAGAATACACATTCTTCTTGAGTGCTCATGGAACATTCGCCAGAATAGATCCTATCTTGGGTCACAAATCAAGCCTTGGTACCTTTAAGAAAAAGAAATCATATCAAGTATCTTTTCCGACCACAACGCTATAAGACTAGCTATCAATTGCAGGAAAAAATCTGTAAAAAATACAAACACATGGAGGCTAAAGAATACACTACTGAATAACCAAGAGATCACTGAAGAAATCAAAGAGGAAATCAAAAAATACCTAGAAACAAATGACAATGAAAACACGACGACCCAAAACCTCTGGGATGCAGCAAAAGCCGTTCTAAGAGGGAAGTTTATAGTAATGCAATCCTATATCAAGAAAAAAGAAACATCTCAAATAAACAACCTAAGCTTAAACCTAAAGCAATTAAAGAAAGAAGAAGAACAACAACAAAACACCCAAAGTTAGCGGAAAGAAAGAAATCATAAAAATCAGATCAGAAATAAATGAAAAAGAAATGAAGGAAACAATAGCAAAGATCAATAAAACTAAAAGCTGATTATTTGAGAAGATAAACAAAATTGAAAAACCCTTAGCCAGACTCATCAAGAAAAAAAGGGAGAAGACTCAGATCAACAGAATTAGAAATGAAAAAGAAGTAACAACTGACATTGCAGAAATAGAAAGGATCTTGGGAGATTACTACAAGCAACTATATGCTAATAAAACAGACAACCTGGAAGAAATGGACACATTCTTAGAAAAGCACAACCTTCCGGGACTAACCCAGGAAGAAATAGAAAATTTAAACAGATCATTCACAAGCACTGAAATTGCAGCTGTAATTAAAAATCTTCCAACAACAAAAGCCCAGGACTAGATGGCTTCACAGGCGCATTCTATCAAACATTTAGAGAAGAGCTAACACCTATCTTTCTCCAACACTTCCAAAATATAGCAGAGGGAGGAACACTCCCAGACTCATTCTATGAGGCCACCATCACCCTGATACCAAAATCAGGAAAGATGTCACAAAGAAAGAAAACTACAGGCCAATATCACTGATGAACATAGATGCAAAAATCCTCAACAAAATACTAGCAAACAGAATCCAACAGCACATTAAAAGAGTCATACACCATGATCAAGTGGGGTTTATCCCAGGAATGCAAGGATTCTTCAATATATGCAAATCAATAAATGTGATACAGCATATTAACAAATTGAAGGATAAAAACCATATGATAATCTCAGTAGATGCAGAAAAACCTTTCAACTAAATTCAACACCCATTTATGATAAAAACTCTCCAGAAAGTAGACATAGAAGGAGCTTACCTCAACATAATAAAGGCCATATATGACAAAGCCACAGATAACATCATTCTCAATGGTGAAAACCTGAAACCATTTTCACTAAGATCAGGAACAAGACAAGGATGCCCACTCTCACCTCTGTTTTTTGACATAGCTTTGGAAGTTTTAGCCATGGCAATGAGAGAAGAAAAAGAAAAAAAAGGAATCCAAATCAGAAAAGAAGAAGTAAAATTGTCCTTGTTTGCAGAAGACATGATACTATACATAGAGAATCCTAAAGATGCTACCAGAAAACTACTAGAGGTAATCAATGAATTTTAAAGTAGCAGAATACAAAATTAATGCACAGGAATCTCTTGCATTCTTCTACACTAACAACGAATAATCTGAGAGAGAAATTAAGGAAAGCTCCCATTTGCCATTGCAACAAAAAGAATAAAATATCTAGGAATAAACCTACCTAAGGAGACAAAAGACCTGTATGCAGAAAACTATAAGATACAGATGAAAGAAATTAAAGATGATAGAAACAAATGGAGAGATATACCACATTCTTGGATTGGAAGAATCATCATTGTGAAAATGACTCTACTACCCAGAGCAATCTACAGATTCAATGCAATCCCTATCAAACTACCAAGGGCATTTTTCACAGAACTAGAACAAAAATTTTCAAAATTTGTATGGAAACACAAAAGACCCCGAATAGCCAAAGCAATCTTGAGAAAGAAAAACGGAGCTGGAGGAATCAGGCTCCCTGACTTCAGACTATACTACAAAGCAACAGAAATCAAGACTGTATAGTACTGGCACAAAACAGAAATATAGATCAATGGAACAGGATAGAAAGCCCAGAGATAAACCCACACACATATGGGCACCTTATTTTTGATAAAAAAGGCAACAATATACAATGTTGAAAAGACAGCCTCTTCAATAAGTGGTGCTGGGAAAACTGGACAGCTACATATAAAAAAATGAAATTAGAACACTTCCTAACACCACACAGCAAGATCCTTTTTGACCCATCTCCTAGAGAAATGGAAATAAAAACAAAAATAAACAAATGGGACCTAATGAAACTTAAAAGCTTTTGCACAGCAAAGGATACCATAAACAATACCAAAAGACAACCCTCAGAATGGGAGAAAATATTTGCAAATGAAGCAACTGACAAAGGATTAATATCCAAAATTTATAAGCAACTCTTGCAGCTCAATAACAAAAAAACAAACAACCCAATCCAAAAATGGGCAGAAGAACTAAATAGACATTTCTCCAAAGAAGATATACAGATCGCCAACAAACACATGAAAGAATGCTCAACATCATTAATCATTAGAGAAATGCAAATCAAAATGACAATGAGATATCATCTCACACCGGTCAGAATGGCCATCATCAAAAAATCTAGAAACAGTAAATGCTGGGGAGGGTGTGGAGAAAAGGGGACCCTCTTGCACTGCTGGTGGGAATGTAAATTGATACAGCCACTATGGAGAACAGTATGGAGGTTCCTTAAAAAACTACAAATAGAACTACCATACGACCCCGCAATCCCACTACTTGGCATATACCCTGAGAAAACCATAATTCAAAAAGAGTCATGTACCAAAATGTTCATTGCAGCTCTATTTACAATAGCCAGGACATGGAAGCAACCTAATTGTCCATCAACAGATGAATTTATAAAGATGTGGCACATATATTCAATGGAATTTTACTCATCCATAAAAAGAAACGAAATTGAGTTATTTGTAGTGAGGTGGATGGACCTAGAGTCTTTCCTACAGAGTTAAGTAAGTCAGAAATAGAAGAACAAATACCGTATGCTAACACATATATATGGAATTAAAACAAAAATGTTTCTGAAGAACCTAGGGACGGGACAGGAATACAGACGGAGACGTAGAGAATAGACTTGAGGATACCGGGAGGGGGAAGGGTAAGCTGGGGCGAAGTGAGAGAGTTGTATTGACATGTATACACTACCAAATGTAATAGATAGCTGGTGGGAAGCAGCTGCATAGCACAGGGAGATCAGCTCGGTGCTTTGTGTCCACCTAGAGGGGTGGGATAGGGAGGGTGGGAGGGAGATGCAAGAGGGAGGGAGTATGAGGATATATGTATACGTATAGCTATTCACTTTGTTAAACAGCAGCAACTAACACAACAATGTCAATCAGTTATACTCCAATAAAGATAATAAAAACAAAGAAAGAAAAACAAAGATATTAAAAACAAAGAAAATGCTTTGTATTCATATATACAGATGAGCAAGGAAAAGGAGTAAGAACATCAATGCAAAACATTTTTCTGTTTGTGGATGTTGGTTGGTTACCTGAGAAAAATGAGACTAGAGCAGTTTTGTGGAAATTATTAATAGTTTCTTTATTCTTGTATCATTTGATGTTACCATGAACTTTTATTATTTTCAAAGTTAAAATTTTACAATAAAAATGAAATATGTAGTAAATTTTATGTAATAAAAACGAAGTATCCATGGTGGCACTATGTGACCCATGAGAGATTCTTTCTCTCCTCCTGAGCCCATGGCTTTAAGAGTACGTAATAGTTGTGTGCCCACAACTTTCCTTTGGAGCCCAGTCTTGACCTCAAAATCTTTATTGAAATGGTTTTCTAAATAGATAGTCATACACAATTGACTGCAGTTAGTCTTGAACTGAAACTTGTTTCCCAGCCCTGCTGTAGATGATCTTTATAGTTCCTTTGTAGTTTTTGCTTCTAATTATTCACTATAATTATCAAGTAACTGTACTATGCCAGAAGTTGCACAAATGGGAACTATCTTTGGAGGAACTCATGGTCTGTGATTCTATGTGCACCTTCTTTTTGGTTTTCTATTACTTGTCCTAGCCCTTAAGAATGTGTGTTTTTCCCCAAGTTCTGTCTGACTTTCTCTTTTTCTAACTCCACACACACACTCTTCCTAGGTTAGTCCATCCGCCATCTCTATGCCTGGCCTCTTAATCTGGACCTGTATTCCAGACCCCTTTAAGTTTGGCATCCTTGTATCCAATCCAACATGCCTACTATGGAGCTTATTATCTTTCCTCCCTATTGTTACCGTCCTCTTTTATATCCTACCCAGGTTCTATTTTAGACCCTGTTTTTCAAGCCAAGCCACTTTACCCAAACTAGCATGTCTGATTGATGCATAAGTCTGTTGATTTTACTGCCTGTATGCTTTTATTATCATTCTTTTCTGCATATCCATTGCTACTACTTTAGTTCAGACTTTCTCCATGTCTCTCCTATAGTTTTGTCACACTCTCCTGTCTTAGGTCTCATATATTCCACTCATCTACTTTGTCACAAAAATTATTTTTTTCTAGGATTAATTATATAATATCAATCTTTTTCTTGAAATTATACAATGACTGGTGCCTTCACTAGTGTCACATGACTGATAATATTCACATGCCTAATATACTGCAGTGAGTATACCCCAATTTTAACAAAACTCCAAAGTGTATTTTTAGGAAGTACAGGCTTCAATAATTTATAACTGCAATGGTTATTGATAGTTTAGCAGTGGTGATTTGCTAATAAGCATGACTTAGAGTAGATAGTCTATAGATTATGTGCAGTTACTGGCAAACTAGCTAAAATTCCATTTTTTACTCTTGTACTCAATAAACTATATTGGAATGAACATGAGGGTAATATTGTAAGGTAATCTTGAACAGGTTCTTATTTATGTTTAAAAAATAAATCATTTACAAATTACACTACTTTGGCTTTCATTACTAACAAATTACTTGTGACATACTTCATAAATGGCCACCTATCAACATGGTTGGTAAAACCTGAATTTTAGACCAAAATCCAGATTCTTTCCCGTAATATACTAGACCCTTCACAGTTTTAAGTCATGTATTTATCCAACTATCTATATGTTCATTCATTTGTCGAATAGTTAGTGAGCATTCACTATTTGCTAGGGAATTATTTGTTAGGGCCTAGGGCTACACCAGTAAGCAAAACCCAGGTTTTGCTGTCACAGAATCAATGACCATAGCACTTCAGACTTCAAAGCCCTTTCTTTGACATGTGCTTGTCCAGCCTCCTCTTCTCCTCTCACAATTTCCAGCCAAATTGACTGTTTACATTTCCTTGATACATTGAGCTATTTCTTTTGTTGGTGTATTCTCCTCCCACTGCCTAGAATGCTCTTCCTCATTTTGTCAGCCTGGTCAATACTCAGTTCAGTTGTTTCTTCTCTAGTCCCTTTTTCTGAGTGGGGGCTCCAGTGAAAACCACAAGACCTTTAATAATTTTCCTCAAATATAATTTAAATCTTTTGTTCAAAAGCCTTTTAGGCATAACTGTTAGAAAAATCAACTCCAAAAATCCAAGTTAAGACACAACATTGAATGGGGATGTAGTGTGTTGGTGGTGGGGTAGTGTGTGTGTGTGTGTGTGTGTGTGTGTGTGTGTGTGTGTGTGTGTGTCTTACTCATGTGTGACAGGATTGATGGATTCAGTGACCCAGTGAGGTAGAAAGAATATTGGGATGGGGATGCTAGGGGAAATGATTAGAAAAATAGGAGGTTTTATGAAACGGAAGCTTGAGTATTCTATAAAATTTACTCTTCTAGAACACATTGTTCCTTAAGACTATAGGATAGTTCTGTGCTTTCCTTGCTTTGTTTATTCATGCAAGATTCTTTTAACAAGTCTTTTGATGTTCTTTTGCTCTTAGACACTTAGTCAGATATATGACTGAGAATGTGCTTTTCCAGGCATTTGATTTTTTAAAAATCAGTTTTATTGAGATATAATATACATACAATGAAATCTACTCATTTTAATGGTTGAATGAGTTTTGAGACATGTAGCCACCCATGTAGCCACCACAACCAAAATACAAAATATTTCCCTCACTCCAGAAAGTTCCCTTATGCCTCTTTGCAGTCAACTCCCTCCCCACTCCTGGCCACAGGAAACCACAGATATGCTTTTGGTCACTATCAATTAGTTTTGTCAGGTATTTGATTTTTTTTTTTCCACATAGTTACAAATTTTTATTCCCTCTTGTGATGAGAACTTTTAAGATCACATCTTAAAGATTACCAACTTTTAAATATACAATACACTATTGTTAAAGGTAGTCAAGATGCTATGCATTCAATACCCAGAACCTGTTTATCTTTTCTTTTTTTTATTTTTTACATTTTCATTAAAGGAAAATGTTTATTTTATTCTAGTGATTTTGTTTTGCTAAATATTATGGTTAAATGTTCTAATTTTTTTCTTCCCCCCCTGCTACTTTCTCCCCTTGGTGTGCCTTCATTTGTTCTCTACATCTGTGTCTCAATTTCTCCCCTGCAAACTGGTTCATCTGTACCATTTTTCTAGGTTCCACATACATGTGTTTAATATATGATATTTGTTTTTCTCTTTCTGACTTACTTCAGTCTATATGACAGTCTCTAGATTCATCCACATCGCTACAAATGACTCAGTTTCTTTCCTTTCTATGGCTGAGTAATATTCCATTGTATATATGTACCACAACTTCTTTATCCATTCATCTATCGATGGGCATTTTGGTTGCTTCCATGACCTGGCTATTGTAAATAGTGCTGCAGTGAACATTGGGGTGCATGTGTCTTTTTGAATTATGGTTTTCTCTGGGTATATGCCCAGGAGTGAGGTTGCTGGGTCATATGGTAGGTCTATTTTTAGTTTTTTAAGGAACCTCCATACTGTTCTCCATAG
>NC_041233.1:19873507-19874384 GCF_002837175.3 Physeter macrocephalus | reverse complement strand
TCTCTCCATCTGTTGGTATCATCTTTAATTTCTTTCGTCAGTGTCTTAGTTTTCTGCATACAGGTCTTTTGTTTCCCTAGGTAGGTTTATTCCTAGGTATTTTATTCTTTTTGTTGCAATGGTAAATGGGAGTGTTTCCATAATTTCTCTTTCAGATTTTTCATCATTAGTGTATAGGAATGCAAGAGATTTTTGGGCATTAATTTTGTATCCTGCAACTTTAGTAAATTCATTGATTAGCTCTAATAGTTTTCTGGTGGCATTTTTAGGATTCTCTATGTATAGTATCATGTCATCTGCAAACAGTGACAGTTTTAATTCTTCTTTTCCAATTTGTATTCCTTTTATTTCTTTTTCTTCTCTGATTGCCATGTCTAAGACTTCCAAAACTATGTTGAATAATAATGGTCAGAGTGGACATCCTTGTCGCATGGTTTTGGTATCAGGGTGATGGTGGCCTCGTAGAATGAGTTTGGGAGTGTTCCTTCCTCTGCACTGTTTTGGAAGAGTTTGAGAAGTATGGGTGTTAGCTCTTCTAGAAATGTTTGATAGAATTCACCTGTGAAGCCATCTGATCCTGGACTTAAGTTTGTTGGAAGAAATTTAATCACAGTTTCAATTTCATTACTTGTGATTGGTCTGTTCATATTTTCTGTTTCTTCCTGGTGCAGTCTTGGAAGGTTATACCTTTCTAAGAACTTGTCCATTTCTTCAAGGCTGTCCATTTTATTGGCATAGATTTGCTTGTAGTAGTCTCTTAGGGTGCTTTGTATTTCTGTGGTGTCTGTTGTAACTTCTGCTTTTTCATTTCTAATTTTATTGAATTGAGTCCTCTCCCTCTTTCTCTTGATGAGTCTGGCTAATGGTTTATCAATTT
>NC_041233.1:19858077-19873049 GCF_002837175.3 Physeter macrocephalus | reverse complement strand
TGGTCAGAAAAGATGATTGATATGATTTCAATTTTCTTAAATTTACTCAGGCTTGATTTGTGACCCAAGATGTGATCTATCCTGGAGAATGTTCCATGTGCACATGAGAAGAAAGTGTAATCTGCTGTTTTTGGATGGAATGTCCTATAACTATCAATTATATCTATCTGGTCTCCTGGGTCATTTAAAGCTTCTGTTTCCTTATTTATTTTCATTTTGGATGATTTGTCCATTGGTGTAAGTGAGGTGTTAAAAGTCCCTCACTATTATTTTGTTATTGTCGATTTCCTCTTTTATATCTGTTTTCAGTTGCCTTATGTATTGAGGTGCTCCTATGTTGGGTGCATATATATTTATAATTGTTATATCTTCTTCTTTTATTGATCCCTTGATCATTATGTAGGGTCTTACTTGTCTCTTGTATCATTCTTTATTTTAAAGTCTATTTTTTCTGGTATGAGTATAGCTACTCCAGCTTTCTTTTGATTTCCATTTGCATGGAATATCTTATTCCATCCCCTCACTTTCAGTCTATATGTGTCCCTAGGTCTGAAGTGGGTCTCTTGTAGACAGCATATATGTGGATCTTGTTTTTGTATCCATTCAGCAAGCCTGTGTCTTTTGGTTGGAACACTTAATCCAATCACGTTTAAGGTAATTATTGATATGTATGTTCCTATGACCATTTTCTTAATTGTTTTGGGATTGCTTTTGTAGGTCCTTTTCTTCTCTTGTGTTTTCCACTTAAAGAAGTTCCTTTAGCATTTGTTGTAGAGCAGGTTTGGTGGTGCTGAATCCTCTTAACCTTTGCTTGTCTGTAAAGCTTTTGATTTCTCCATCAAATCTGAATGAGATCCTTGCCGGGTAGAGTAATCTTGGTTGTATGTTCTTCCCTTTCATCACTTTAAGTATATCATGCCACTCCCTTCTGGCTTGTAGAGTTTCTGCTGAGAAATCAGCTGTTAACCTTATGGGAGTTCCCTTGTATGTTATTTGTCGTTTTTGCCTTGCTGCTTTTAATAATTTTTCTTTGTCTTTAATTTTTGCCAATTTGATTACTATGTGTCAGGGTGTTTCTCCTTGGGTTCATCCTGTATGGGACTCTCTGTGCTTCCTGGACTTGGGTGGCTATTTCCTTTCCCATGTTAGGGAAGTTTTCGACTATAATCTCTTCAAGTATTTTTCCTGGTCCTTTCTCTCTCTCTTCTGCTTCTGGGACCCCCGTAATGCGAATGTTGTTGCGTTTAATGTTGTCCCAGAGGTCGCTTAGGCTGTCTTCATTTCTTTTCATTCTTTTTTCTTTATTCTGTTCCGCAGCAGTGAATTCCACCATTCTGTCTTCCAGGTCACTTATCCATTCTTCTGCCTCAGTTATTCTGCTATTGATTCCTTCTAGTGTAGTTTTCATTTCAGATATTGTATTCATCTCTGTTTGTTTGTCCTTTAATTCCTCTAGGTCCTTGTTAAACATTTCTTGCATCTTCTCGATCTTTGCCTCCATTGTGTTTCTGAGGTCCTGGGTCATCTTCACTATCATTATTCTGAATTCTTTTTCTGGAAGGTTGCCTATCTCTACTTCATTTAGTTGTTTTTCTGGGATTTTATCTGTTCCTTCATCTGGTACATAGCCCTCTACCTTTTCATTTTGTCTATCTTTCTGTGATTGTGGTTTTCATTCCACAGGTTGCAGGATTGTAGTTTTTCTTGCTTCTGCTATCTGCCCTCTGGTGGATGAGACTCTCTAAGAGGCTTGTGCGAGTTTTCTGATGGGAGGGACTGGTGGTGGGTAGAGCTGACTGTTGCTCTGGTGGGCAGAGCTCAGTAAAACTTTAATCCACTTGACTGTTGATGGGTGGGGCTGGGTTCCCTCCCTGTTGGTTGTTTGGCCTTAGGCAACCCAACACTGGAGCGCACCTGGGCTCTTTGGTGGGGCTAATGATTCTGGGAGGGCTCAAGCCAAGGAGTACTTCCCAGAACTTCTGCTGTCAGTGTCTTTGTCCCCAAGGTGAGCCACAGCCCCCCGCATCCCCGCCTCTGCAGGATACCCTCCAACACTAGCAGGTAGGTCTGTCTCCTGTGGGGTCACTGCTCCTTCCCCTGGTTCCCTATGCACACATTACTTTGAGTGTGCCCTCCAAGAGTGGAGTCTCTGTTTCTCCCAGTCCTGTCAAAGTCCTGCAATCAAATCCCACTAGCCTTTAAAGTCTGATTCTCTAGGACTTCCTCCTCCCGTTGCCAGACCCCCCACTAGCCTTTAAAGTCTGATTCTCTAGGAATTCCTCCTCCCGTTGCTGGACCCCCCAGGTTGGGAAGCCTGACTTGCGGCTCAGAGCCTTCACTCCAGTGGGTGGACTTCTGTGGTATAAGTGTTCTCCAGTCTGTGAGTCACCCACCCAGCAGTTACGGGATTTGATTTTACTGTGATTGTGCCCCTCCTACCGTCTCATTATGGCTTCTCCTTTGTCTTTGGATGTGGGGTATCTTTTTTGGCGAGTTCCAGTGTCTTCCTGTCGATGATTGTGAGCAGCTAGTTGTGATCCTGATGTTCTCGTAAGAGGGAGTGAGAACACGTCTTTCTACTCTGCCATCTTGGTTCGTCTTCTGAGATCTTGCTTTTAATTCTTTTGGATAGGTACTCAGAATTGGGATTGCTGAATCATTTGGTGGTTCTATTTTTAATTTTTTGAGGAACCTCCATATTGTTTTCCATAGTGGCTGTACCAATTTACATTCCCACCAACAGTGCACAAGGGTTCCTTTTTCTCCACATCCTTGCCAACACTTGATGTCTCTTTTGATGATAGCCATTCTAACGGGTGTGAAGTGGTATCTCATTGTGGTTTTGATTTACATTTCCTGATGATTAGTAATGTTGATCATCTTTTCATGTACTTGTTGGCCATTTGCATGTCTTCTTTGGAAACATGTCTATTTAAATTCTCTGCCCATTTTTGAATTGGATTTTTTTCTTTTGAGTTGTGTACTCAGACACAATCCTATTATTTTGGATATTAACCCATTATCAGATAGATGGTTTGCAATTTTCTCTTCTATTCCATAGGTTACCTTTTCATTTTACTGATTGTTTCTTTTGTTGTGCAGAAGCTTTTTAGTTTGATGTAGCCTCATTTGTTTATAATTGCTTTTGTTGCCTGTGTTTTTGGTGTTATATCCAAAACATCATTGCCAAGACCAATGTCAAGGAGCATTTTTCCTCTGTTTTCTTCTAGGAGTTTAACAGTTTCACGTCTATGTTTAAGTCTAATCCATTTCAAGTTAATTTTTGTGAGTGGTGTAAGATAGGAGTCCAGTTTCATTCTTATGAATGTGAATAGTCTAACACCATTTATTAAAGATAATATCTTTTCCCCATTCAGTATTCTTGGCACCCTTGTCAAAAATTAGTTGACTGTAAATGTGTGGGTTTATTTTGGGGCTCTCAATTCTGCTCCACTGGTCTATATGTCTGTTTTTAGGCCAGTTCCATATTGTTTTCATTACTATAGCTTTGTAATAAAGTTTGAAATCAGGAAGTAAAATTCCTCCAACTTTGTTTTTTCTCAAGATTGCTTTGGCTACTTGAGTTCTTTTGAGGCTCCATATGAATTTTAGGTTTGTTTTTTCTGTCTGTGAAAAATGCTGTTGCAATTTTGATATGGATCACACTGAATCTGTAGATGACTTTGGATAGTATGGATATTTTAACAGTATTAATTCTTACAGTCTGTGAGCACAGGATATCTTTCCATTTATTTGTATCCTCTTCAGTTTCTTTCATCAATGTTTTACAGTTTTTCGCTTACAGATCTTTCACATCCTTGGTTACATTTATTCCTAAGTATTTTATTTTTGTTGATGCCGTTGTAAATGGGATTGATTCCTTTGTTTCTTTTTCAGATAGTTTGTTGTTTTTGTATCCTGTAACTTTAACAGATTCATAGGATTTTCCATATATGAGATCATATCATCTGCAAACAGATACAGCTTTACTTCTTCCTTTCTAATCTGGACATCTTTTATTTCTTTGATTGATTGATTGCCTAATTAATCTGACTAGAACTTCCAGGACTATGTTGAAAAGGAATATTGAGAGTAGGATGGGCTTACTCCTGGTGTTCTTGGGGGATAGGTCTGTTGCCTGGGGCAGCAGGTAAGCAGGCCTGATGCCTGCATACATGAGGACCAGCCTGGTGCCTGGTGCCTGGTCCACAGGGGTGGGCCTGGGGCCTGGATTCACCAGGATAGGCCGGGAATTTGAATCTGCCATGATGGGCTTCATACCTGTGTCTTCATGGGTAGTTCTAGATTCTGGGTCCTCAGGCACTAAACAGGTGTCAAGGGACCACTCTGACAATGTGGGCCTATTTGGCTTTGGGATGAGCCTGGAGCCTGGGTCCATGGGAGTAGGTGTATAACCTGGGGTCTCAGGAGCTGGCCTCAGGGCTTGGGCCATGGGGGCTGACCCGGTGTTGAGGAAGGATAGAAGTCTGGGTCCACGGGGTCTGGTCTGGAGTCTGTGTTCTCAGGGGCCAACTTGGTGCTGAGGTTGACTGGGAGCCCTGGGTTATGGAAGCTTGCCTGGTGCTGGGGTGGGTTGAAAACCTGGATCTGCAGTAGTTGGTTTTGTGTGGGCCCTGGTTGGAAGTCTCTGTTTGCAGCGCCTGCCTGGAGCTTCAGTTCTTAGGGCCTGATTGGGAGCCTGGTGCCATAGGAGCCACTGAAGGCCTCAGGAGCTGGCCAGCACTAGGATATGCTAGGAGTGTGGGTTTATAGGAGCCCATTGGGAGCCAGGTGCTATAGAAGCTGTCTGGGCTGCTGGATCTGGCAGGTGCTGGGATCAGGTGGGGGCCTGGGTTCACAAGAATCCACTGGGATCCTGTTTCTGGGGACACCACCTGGGCTATTGGAGCTGGCAGGCCCTGGGGTGAGCTGGGGGCCTGTGTTTGATGCTATTGTAAATAGAGTTGTTTTCTTAATTTCCTTTGTGGATTGTTCATTGTTATGTACAGAAATATAACTGATTTTTGTATGTTGATTTTGTATCCTGTAACTTTTATGAATTTATTAATTCTAACAGGTTTTTTTTCTAGAATCTTTAGGGTTTTCTACATATGAGATAATGTCATCTGCAAACAGATAATTTTACTTCTTCCTTTGTAATTTGGATGGCTTGGTGGCAACTTTTTAAAGGAAAGATACACTTGCAGGCTGCCAACAGATCTTGGTACAGAACAATGCTGTACTGACATTTTCAGAATACTCTCAGGAGTGTAATGCTGCTACCTTTGGCCAGCAACAGTGTGATTAATTGGGTTAGCATTTTTGCTTTGTTATCATGTTATTTGAGATCTTTGGAGAATTAATGGATTGATATGTAACTACTTATTGTTGTCACTATATATTGATCAAAATTAAGTTGACTTTATTTGCTGCTGTTTTTATCACAGTTCCTGTTCTTCAACAGATCACTCAGAAAAATGTAATGATGACCTCTTTCTGATTGTATTCTTGTGATCAGCTGCACATAAACACACACATACACTACACACGCACACTGACACACGTACCTAAATATATACTGACATACACATACCTATTCTAATTATCTTTCTTCATTTCTCTGTTTGTGCCTCATCTGTTGTCTCCCAGGCTCATCATCCACATTCATTTCCTTTTCCCCCCTCATTTATTCTTTTTTTCTTACACTCATACTGCCACTCCCATATATTTTCCTACAGAGTGGCAGGGCAGCTGAGGTTTATGAAGCAATTTAGACTTCCCACAAACATTGAGCCAGGAGATGCTGTAAAATGCAATACTACTTCACTTGATAATGGTGAGTGAATGGTACAAGCTTTTTATTTGGTAAATTTATGTACACAAGCATTCAAGGAAAGTTGTTATTGTGCATGCTTTTTTCAAACTAAGTCACTGCGAAAGAAGTGAGAGATTTCATGGCTTTTGTGGCAGTCACAAGAAATAGACTGCATCAATCATGCTACATAAAAAGACAATAATAAGCAAGGGTTGAAACATTAAACTTTTAGAGATCAGTCATAATTGTAATGGTGCTGTGTGTCTTCAGACTTCTTCACAAAATGAAATAACATTCTTTCCATAGTCTGAATTATATTAGCATCTTTCAAAAATGTTGGAATTAAGGCAAAGAGATTAAGGAGTCAATTCTGACCAAGAGTGGAAGTCAACTTTTTGAGAATAGAAATTCTCTTACAGTAAGAGAAAAAAGTTTTGAAGTAGAAATTTTTACTTCTGGTCCTGGTTTTGCCTCTGCCTTTAAATAGCTGTGTCAACTTTGGCAAGTCTCTTAGGTCCTAGTGACTTACTTCCTAGCTCCCAATTTCCTTACTCTCAAATGAGGGGTTAGACTAATTTGTCTCTAAGTTAACTTTCAGTATTTAAATACCTTGATTCAATTCTATATTTTTTTCTTTCATCTGAACATTATGCTTATCCCTCTTAACTGGCACGTTTAATTAATGAAGTCTCTCAGTACTCATTATGCATACCATTTAACTTTTAATGTAGGAAAAATGTCTCAAAGATGTGATACTGTAATTTAGTCTCTTCTTGAGTGTTGAAAGGGTGATCCAGCAAGTACATAGGTCATACAAGGGGGAGAATGACAATTAAATGTCAGTGTACGTTAGTTCATCAATTTCTCGTCATGGAAAACATGAATAATAGGAGTCTTATGAGAGTGCATGTGATAGGTTAGTAGACTCTCACAGGACCTTGGGAGTATGGGCAAGATAATGTTGTCCTCTCAGTAACACAAGTTACATGGATCTTTAGTGTAGTACCGGGCCATTAATATGACTCTGTTTATTTTTTGTGTTAATTCCTAATTCCACTGGTTGATTTTATACCTATTTTAGCCTTTTTAATTCCAGAGTGATGAAATCTTACTTGCCTAACCAATTATTATTTCCATCCATTGGACAGAGCTTTACGTGCTGTGTTACCTAATGACCATTTTGAGATGCTCAGAAAATAGTCTGAAGTTTGGGGCTGTAGGTTGTGTACTATCTCTTAGAAAGAGATGGTAGGTAGAGCAGCACCCAATATCTAATACAGACTTACCTAGAATACTGTGTTTTAACTAGTGTAGCTTTTCAAGGATAGTCTTCAAAATAAGCATAATATTTTTCTTTGTGAAATGACTGGACTATGACTGAGTGGACCTCTACTGCTAGTGTTGTGGTTTATATTTTGGGACATTACACTCAGTTGTTGAAGTAAAACAAAAAAATTAACTAGTAGCATGTTATGTACAAGTCAGAGATTCAGGACTTAGAAAGCTTTTCATGTCATTTGTTTTAACTCAGCATGTGAAGATATGTTATGATTTTTAATCAGTTAGTATTAAATCAACTTTATATATTACTAGTATAATTTAGTCAATTAGATTTAGATATTAATTTCTGCTACCTGGCAAGTTTATTTCCCTTACTTTTCTATGAGAAAGATACTGAAGAGAGAAGTGAGAAGCTAGCAAGTCTAGATAGAAGACATCCACCAAACATTTTGCATTTATTGTTTAATCACAGAATAACTTTAAGTGGTACTTCCTGATGAGGAAAACGTGGCCCATAGATAATAAGCAGTTTGTTTAAAGTCTTACAGCAAGTAAAGGATAAAGCCAGGGTTTGAATTCAGGTAGATTGTGTCCAGAACCTTCACAATGCTATACTTTCTCTTCTTAGTTTTTATATTTCTGTCTCTTCCCTCTTCCCTATCCCCTGCCTTGGATCTTCTGTAGGTTTTTCTCACTGCATACATAACATTTGCTTCCATTCTCATGTGCATTTTCATTAAAGTAGAAAGAATTGTTTCCTCTAGAATACTCTTTCCATGAAAGTCAGTTATAAGAATGGTTTCAATTTTACCTTTGATGGACCAGGACATGGAAGTCAGGCATTGCCTTAATCCTTGCATGTTGTTTAGGATTCTAGCAGCAGAGGGCTCCAGAGAAGTTCTGAGCCAAAGCCATCAAGGCAAGGGTCCTAGGTAGTGTGCTGGAAAGTGTGGGGTTGGGAGGACTGAAGGAGGAGCAAGAAGTCTTGGGGAGCTGTTAGCTTGTAAAAATACCATCAGCATCGGCATGCTAAATCTTTCCTCTTTTTCTGACCGCTTATTACTATTTTGTAAACTCCTTCAGTAAAACTTACCATCTCTTATTTCTGAGGTATATGATGGAAGTTTTATTAATTAAGGACCCTTGATGTTTTCTTTAGCTAGATTTCACCATTTAAAGATGTCAGGCAGGAAGTGCCTGTGATTTTTTTTTTTTGGATTCGTAAAGAGCTTTTCTTTAACAACCTATCTCATATCTTGCATCACCTTTTTGGAGTATTTGTTCAAGCTTTTAGGGGTTTATTGTGACATATTACTTAAAAGACATTTTGTATCAGCAGTGTCTCTCACTATATACACTCTAATCTTTGATGTGAAGGGATTACCATCATCCTTTCCTCAACCTCTATTTTCATTAGCTCTTAAAATTTTTTTGACATACAGGAAGCTGTACACAATTTATGCATACAACCTGAGTTTGGAGATAAGTGCAGGCATAACTTTTTTTTTTTAACTTTTTATTTTATATTGGAGTATAGCCGATTAACAATGTCGTGGCAGTTTCAGGTACACAGCAAAGCAACTCAGCCATACTTCATAATTTGTTTTATTGAGTTTCTCTTTATTTGCACTTCACAGATACTACATTTTTAAAACAAATTGAATGTTTCTGGCAACACTGCATTATCAGATGATGATTTGCATTTTTAGCAATAAAGCATTTTATTTTATTTTTAAATTTTTATTTATTTATTTATTTTTGGCTGTGTTGGGTCTTCGTTTCTGTGCAAGGGCTTTCTCTAGTTGCGTTGAGCGGGGGCCACTCTTCTTCGCGGTGCACGGACCTCTCACTATCGTGGCCTCTCTTGTTGCGGAGCACAGGCTGTAGACGCACAGGCTCAGTAGTTGTGGCTCACGGGCCTAGTTGCTCCGCGACATGTGGGATCTTCCCAGACCAGGGGTCGAACCCGTGTCCCCTGCATTAACAGGCAGATTCTCAACTACTGCGCCACCAGGGAAGCCCAATAAAGCATTTTAAAATTAAGATATGTATACAACATTGTAAATCAACTATACTCCAATAAAAATTAATTTAAAAAAACAAAATAGAATTAAGGTATGTATATGTATATTTTTAGACATAATGCTGTTGTACACTTAATAGACTATAGTATAGTGTAAATGTAACGTTTATATGCACTGGGAAACCCCCAAATTTGTGTAACATGCCTTATTTTGATATTTGCTTTATTGTAGTGGTCTAGAACCAAACCCACAATATCTCTGAGGTGTGCCTTTATATACCTGTGAAACTAATACCGTAATCTATGCCGTAAACTTAAACATCACCTCCAAAAATTTCCTCCCTCCTTCTTATTTATTGTTATTCTAATTATTATTATTTTTTGGTGATATAAACACTTAATATAAGATTTCCCTTGTTAGCAAATTTTTAAGTCTACAATACAGTATTGTTAACTCTGGGTACTGTGTTGTCAGTAGATCTCTAGGACTTATTTATCATGTATAATTGGAACTTTGTACCCTTCGATTAAAACCTCCCTGTTTCCCCTTCCTTCAAGCCCCTGGCAATCAATATTCTACTCCCTGCTTTTATGAATTGACTATTTAAAATTCATTGTGTAAGTGGTATCATGTAGTGTTTGTCCTTCTGTGTCTGACTTATTTCCCTTAGCATAATGTCCTGCAGGTTCATCCATATTGTCACAAATAACAGAATTTCATTCATTTTTAAGGCTGAATAATATTCCATGGTATGTATATACCACACTTTCTTTATCCATTCATCCCTTAATGGACATTTAGGTTGCTTCCATGTCTTGGCTATTGTGAATAATACTGCAGTGAACCCAGGGTGCAAATATTTCTTTGAGATCCTACTTTCAATTCCATTGGCTATATTTCCAGAAGTGAGATTGCTATATCATAATGGTAGTTCTAGTTTTAGTTTTCTGAGGAACCTCCATTTTGTCTTCCATAGGAATTGTATCAATTTACATTCCCACCAACAGTGCACAAGGGTTCCTATTTCTCCCCATCCTCGCCAATGCTTTTTTTTTCTTTTTCATCATAGCTATTCTAACCGGTGTGAGGTAATATCTCATTGCAGTTTGCATTTCCCTGATGATTAGTAATGTTGAGCACCATTTCAGTGCTTGTTGGTCATTTGTCTTCTTTGGAAAAATGTCTCTTCAGTTTCTCTGCCCATCTTTATATTGGATTGTTTGTTGTTTTGCTGTTGATTGTGTGTGTTATTTATATATTATGGATATTAATCCTTATCAGATATGAGATTTAAAAGTATTTCTCCTATCCCATAGGCATCCTTTTCATTTTCTGTAAGATTTCTTTGCTGTACAGAAGTTTTTTAGTTTGATGTAGTCCCGCTTGTTTATTTTTGTGTTTTTTGACTTTGTTTTTGGTATCAAATCCAAAAAATTCATTGTCACTACTGTCAAGGAGCTACCTAACCCCTGTTTCCTTCTAAGGGTTTTATGGTTTCAGGTCTTATGTTCAAGTTTTTAATCCATTTTGAGTGACTTTTGTGTATGATATAAGATAGTAGTACAGTTTCATTCTTTTGCATGTGGCTGTCTAGTTTTCCTAGCACCATTTATTAAACAGACTGTCTTTTTTTCATTGTGTATTTTTGGCTCCTTTGTGGTAAATTAATTGACCGTGTATGTGTGGGTTTATTTCTGACTCTTTATTCTATTCCATTGATCTATGTGTCTGTTTTTATGCCAATACCATACTGTTTGATTACTATATCTTTGTAATACAGTTTGATATCAGGAAGTGTGATACCTCTAGCTTTGTTCTTCTTTCTCAAGAGTGCTTTGGCTATTCAGAGTCTTTTGTAGTTCCCTACAAATTTTAGGAATATTTTTTCTATTTTTGTGAAAAATGCAGTGGAAATTTTGATAGGGATTGCATCTAATATGTAGATTTCTTTGGGTAATATGGACATTTAAACAATATTAATTCTTCCAATTCTTGATCATGGAATATCTTTTCATTTATTTGAGGCTTCTTTAATTTCACTCATCAATGTCGTATAGTTTTCAGTGTACAGACATTTTACATTCTTGGTTAAATTTAGTCCTAGGTATTTTATTCTTTTTGAAGCAACTGTAATTTGGACTGTTTTCTTAATTTCTCTGATAGTTCATTATTAGTGTGCAGAAATGCAACAGATTTTTGTATATTGATTTTTTGGTATCCGGTAACTTTACTGATTTCAATTATTAGTTTTAACAGTTATTTTTGGTGAAGTCTTTAGGGTTTTCTCTATGTGATATTATGTCATCTGCAAATAGAAAGTTTTGGTTCTTCCTTTTTGATTTGGATGTCTTTTATTTGTTTTTCTTGCCTAATTGCTCTTGCTAGTACTTCCATTACTATGTTTAGTAGATATGGTTAGAGTAGGCATCCTTGTCTTTTTCCTGATATTAGAGGAAAAGCTTTTAGCTTTTTCATTGATTATGATGAATTAGCTGTGGGCCTGTTTTATACGGTCTTATTTTGTTGAAGTATGTTTCCTCTATACCTGTATTGTTGAGAGTTATATTTTCTTATTATGAATGGATGGTGAATTTTGTCAGACGCTCTTTCTGCATCTATTGAGATGATCATATGATTTTTATCCTTCATTTTGTTAATGTGGTGCATCACATTGATTAATTTGTGAATGTTGAACTATCCTTGCATCCCTGGAATAAATTCCACTTGATCGTGGCATATAATCCTTTTAATGTACTATTGAATTTGGTTTGCTAATATTTTGTTGAGATTTTTGTATCTATGTTCATCAGGGATATTGGCCTGTAATTTTCTTTTCTTACATTGTCCTTGTCTGGTTTGGTATCAGTGTAATGCTGGCATTGTTAAATATGTTTGGAAAAGCTTGAAGAGGATTGGCATTACTTCTCCTTTTAAAGTTTGGTAGAATTCATCAATAAAGCCATCTGGTCCTGGACTTTCATTTGTTGGAAGGTTTTTGATTACTGATTTAATCTTCTTACTAGTAATTGATCTGTTCAGATTTTCTATTTCTTCATGATTCAGTCTTGGTAGGTTGTATGTTTCTGAAAATTTACCCATTTCTTCTAGGTTGGCCAACAGTTGTAATGTAACTGTTCATAGTATGGTCCTTTAGTCCATAATATGGTCCTTATGGTCCTTTGTATTTCCATGGTACCACTTGGAACGTCTCCTTGTTCATTTATAATTTTATTTATTTGCATCCTCTCTCTCTCATTTTTTTCATTTGTTTAGCTAAAGGTTTGTCTTGTTTATCTTTAAAAAAAGCCAGCTCTTACTTCATTTTCTTTTCTATTGTCCTTTTAGACTCTATTTAATTTGTCCAGTTTGAATTTGTTTTTCTCTTCCTTCTATTAACTTTGGGTTAGTTTGTTCTTTTTCTTGTTCCTGGAGGTATAAAATTAGGTTTATTTAATATCTTTTCTTTTGCCTTAGTACAGGTGTTTATTGCTTTAAACTTTCTTCTTAGAACTACTTTTGTTGCATCCCATACATTTTAGGAATATTGTGTGTCTGTTTTCATTTGTCTGAAGATGTTTCTTGATTTTCCTTTTGATTCTTCTTTGACCCATTGGTGGTCAGTAGTATGTTGTTTAATTTCCATATATTTCTGAATTTTCTAGTTTTCTCCTTGTAATTGATTTCTGGTTTCATACCATCATGATCGGAAAAGGTGCTTGATATTATTTCAGTCTTCTTAAATTTGTTAAGACTTATTTTGTGACCTAACATATGATCAAACCTGGATGATGTTCCATGTGCACATGAGAAGAATGTTTATTCTGCTTCTTTGGATGGAATGTTCTGTAAATATCTGTCACATCCATCTGGGATATGTAGTTTAAATCTAATGTTTCCTTATTGATTTTCTGTCTGGATGATTAATTCATTGTTGAAACTAGGAAGTAAAGTTCCCCTACTATTATTGTACTGTATATTTATTCCTTCAGATCTGATAATATTTGCTTTATATAATTAAGCACTCCTATTTGGGTGCGTAAATATTTGCAAATGTTATAGTCTCTTGTTTGATTTCCCTCTTTATCATTATATAATGACCTCTTTGTCTCTTATTGCAGTCTTTGGCTTTTGGTTCCTTTTGAATGGAATATCTTTTTTCCACCCCTTAATTTTCAGTCTGTGTGTATACTTAAAGCTGATGTGAGTATCCTGTTGTCATCATATAGTTGGGTATTGATTTTTTATCCATTCATCCACTCTGTCTTTTGATTAGAGAATTTAGTCCATTTACATTTAAAGTAATTGTTAATAGGTATTGACTTTCTATTTCCATTTTGTTAAATGTTTTGTGGCTGTTTTTTGATTCGTTTTTTCCTTTATTCTTCTCTTGCTCTCTTCCTTTATGGTTTGATGACTTTTTTTGGTGGCATGCTTAGATTCCTTTCTCTTTATCTTTTTACATCTACTGTCGCTTTCTGCTTTGTGGTTACTGCAAAGCTTACAGAAATTACCTTATATTTATAGCAGTTTATTTTAAGCTCTTAACAACTTAACTTTGAATGCATTTTAAAGCTATACATTCTTATACTCCCTCCTGATATTTTATAGGTTTTATGTCACAATTTATATCTTTTTACATTGTGTATTTATTAAGAAATCATTATATAGTTATTTTTATATTTTTGTCTTTAACTTTCATTGTAGAGTTATAAGTGGTTTACCATTACAACATTAGGTTATTTTGAATTAACTGCATGTTTACCTTTACCAGTGAGTTTTAAACGTTTATATGTTTTTCTGTTACTAATTCATGTCCTTTTGTTTTGCTTGAAGAACTCCCTTTAACACTTCTCATAAGGCAGTCTAGTGGTGATGAACTCCCTCAGATTTTGCTTGTCTGGAAAACTCTTTATCTCTCCTTTAATTCTGAAAGACAGCTTTGCCAGTTAGAGAATTCTTGATTAGTTGTTTTCTTCCTTCAGCACTTTGAACATATCATTCCACTCCCTTCTGGTCTGCAAACTTTCTGCTGAGATATATGCTGATAGTCTTACAGCAGTTCCTTTATATGTAACAAGTTATTTTTCTATTCCTGGCTTTAAGATTTTGTCCATGTCTTTAATTTTTGACAGTGTAGTTGTAGTGTGTCTAGGTTTGGGTGTCTTGGATTCATCTTATTTGTAAGTCCATGGGCTACCTAGATCTGGATGTCTGTTTCTTTCCCCAGGTTAGGGAATCTTTCAGCCATTATTTCTTTGACTAATCTTTCTACCGCCCTTTCTCTCTCTTCTGCATCTGAGACCCTTATGATGCAAGTATTGGTGTGCTTTATGGTGTCCTGTAAGTACTTTCATCTCTCTTCACTCTTTTATAATCCTTTGTTCTTTTTGCTCCTATGATTGGATGAATTCCACTGCTCTGTCTTTGAGTTTGTTGATCCTTTCTTCTGCTTGATCTAGCCTGCTGTTGAACTCCTCTATTGAAATTTTCACTTCAGTTATTGTAGTATTCCCCTTGGTTATTTCTGTTTGGCACTTTAAATATTTTCTTTGTTGAAATTCTCACTTTATTCATGCATTATTCTTCTGACTGTGGTAATCACCTTTATTAAATTCTCACTTTATTCATGCATTATTTTTCTGAACTTGGTAAACATTATTATGAACTCTTTTTTTTTTAACATCTTTATTGGAGTATAATTGCTTTACAATGGTGTGTTAGTTTCTGCTTTACAACAAAGTGAATCAGTTATACATATACATAGGTTCCCATATCTCTTCCTTCTTGCATCTCCCTCTCTCCCACCCTCCCTATCCCACCCCTCTAGGTGATCACAAACCACCTAGCTGATC
>NC_041233.1:19809053-19856407 GCF_002837175.3 Physeter macrocephalus | reverse complement strand
TCAAATTGTGAAATTTTTTGTTCTAGTTCTGTACAAAATGCCAGTGGTAGTTTGATAGGGATTGCATTGAATCTGTAGATTGCTTTGGGTAGTAGAGGCATTTTCACAATGTTGATTCTTCCATTCCAAGAACATGGTATATCTCTCCATCTATTTGTATCATCTTTAATTCCTTTCATCAGTGTCTTATAATTTTCTGCATATAGGTCTTTTGTCTCCTTAGGTAGGTTTATTCCTAGATATTATCTCTGTTTCATTGAGATCTGTTTCTGGAGTTTTATCATGTTCTTTCATTTGGAACATATTCCCTTGTTTTTTCATTTTTCTGACTATCTGTGTTGGTTTCTGTGCATTAAATAAAACAGCCAGTCTTGACAGAGTGGTGTCATATAGCAGATGAACCTTGTCAATCAGCCTGACCTATGCCCCTGGTTGTCTTTCAAACATTTTAATTGTCCAAATCACCTTCTTTATTCTAAGTGGCTTCCAGTGGTTGAGGGTGTGCCAAGACCCATCAGTGTCTTAAAGGAGAGGGTTGCAGTCATTACATAGATGCATGTTGATTGGAAACTGGACCCTCAGACATCAAGCTGCAAAAGTATGTAGTTTGGCCCCCTCCAGGGAGAAACTGGGAAAGAATATAGACATGGAAGGGGTGCTCCTGCACTCATCAATAACTGCTTCTTTGTTTGCCTCTGTCTTGTGGGACTTGAGTGCAGCTTCCATTGATTACTAGAACCAGGCTATTCAGGGGCTCATTACTTGCATGATGCTGCAAAAACCGGGGTGCAGATGTGTGTACAAGCTCCTTCCAGAGAGATACTGTCAACTTAGGACAGGCAGGAGGGAGAAGGAAGAGGAGGTGTCCACAAACTTTTTTGCTCTCTGGAGAGGATTGCAGTCAGTGCCCAGATGTGTGCTAAATTAGAGGCCTGACCCTCAGGTAGCAGCTTTTAATGTATACAAGGAGACCTCATTCAGGAAAACACTGGGAGATGTGTGTTTTTTGTCTGCTTCTTCTGTCTTGAGCCATGGGGTGACAGCTGCAGTGAGTGTTCATGTTCATTAACAACTGTTTTTTGCTTGCTATAGTATTGTGGGGCTTGTTGAGCAAGCCCTGTTGGCTTTCAGAGCTGTATGTTTTGGGGGCCTTATCCCTCTGTTGGGAGTCTTAAAGGTTGGGGTACTAGATATGTGGTTCAAATCTTTCACTCCTCAGGAAGAAGTTGGGAGTTGAGGATCTTTTTGTGACTGTAGAGCACTGTGCTGGAGCTGGGGTTTATGGCGAGAGTGTGGCTCACCCTTTCCTACTAGTTTCGATGTGGGTATTTTCTTGTTTGCCCATTGTGTAGGAATTGCTCAGCTAGTTTCTGGATTTCTTTCAGACAGAGTTGCTTTGTGTGTAGCTGTTCATTTGGTCTGTTCATGTGAGAAGGGGAGTTCAGGAGCCTCCTATGTCACCATCTTTAAAGACTGCTACTTGCCCAATTTTTAATCATGTTATTATTATTTTTTGATATTGAGTTGTAGTAGTTTCTTATATAATTTGAAGATTAACCTCTTATCAGATATATTGTATGCAAAATTTTCTCCCATTACATAAGTTGCCTTTTCATTTGCTGTGCAGTAGCTGTTTAATTTAATGTAATCCGACTTGTCTATTTTTGCTTTTGTTGCCTGTGTTTTTGGTGTCATATCCTGAAATTATTGCCAAGGCTAATGTTCAGAAGCTTTTCCCCTGTGTTTTGTTTTAGGAGTTTTATGGTGTCATGTCTTCCATTTAAGTGTCTAATTCATTTTGAGTTGATTTTTGTGAATGACGTGGGATAAGGGCCTAGTTTCATTCTTTTGCTTGTGGATATCCAGTTTTCCCAACACCATTTATTGAAGAGATTCTACTTTCCCCATTGTGTATTTTTGTCACTCTTCTGAAAGATCAGTTGTCTGTATATGCATGAGTTTATTTCTGGGCTCTCAGTTCTGTTCCATTGGTCTATATGTCTGTTTTATGTCATTTTGATTACTGTTATTAGCTTTTTCTTATCAGTAGTTTTACAAATTCCAGTTCTTCTTATCCTAAAACAAAGCCACCACCTTCCCTGCCCACTAAGCTCCTTTAACTATATATTTTTCTATTTCTGATTGTTAAGCTTTTTAAAAGAGAAAGTCATACTTTCTCTGTATCTTCACCTCCTATTTGTTCCTCATTTCTCTGTAATCTGATTTCTGCCTCCACCCTACATCTGAAACTCTTTTGGCAAATTTCACCAAAGACTTCCTAATTGTCAAGTTCCTTTTCAGATCTTGTTTATTCAACATAACCAATAGACCACTCTCTCCTTAGACCTTTGTTTTGGGTGTGAGATGCCATGATACATTTTTTTTGCATAGTTTTCATTCTATTTTCATTTCCTTTGCCGATTTTTCATTCTGAGCTCAGTCATGTAATAGTGTCCCCTGGTATCTATCATGGCTACTCAATCAGACAGTCACCAGGTCCTGTAGGGTCTACTCTCTAACCTTCCCCAAATTAATCTACTTCCCTCCACTTCAACATCTGCCACTTTAGTGCAGGTTCTTTTCTCTACCCCCACCAACTTTTTTTTTTTTTTTTTACTGTAATGGTACTTGAACTGGTCTTCCCAATTTCTGTCTTGCCTCCCTCCAATCTAGTTTTTTTAAAACAACTAGAAAAGTGATATTCTAAAAAAAAATACCACTCTTCAACTCCCTGATTTAAATTCTTCAATGACTCTCTATGACTTTTAGCATAGCTCTTAACATAAGGTACACAGTCCTTTTTTATGTGTCCCCTAAATACCTATTCACACTTTTTCTCTTTATTTTTCACCTTTTACTTTAAGGTTTCACATTCTCTTTCGCCTTTATGACTTTGTGTGTGCAGCTTCTTTCTTATACCTCCCCCTCTTCCCTTATCTCCACTCCTTTTGCTTGGCTAAGTCTACTCCTCCTTTAGGACCCAGTTCTGGGATATCTTCTCCTGGAAGCTTTCTCTGATCAGAGTCTAAAGTATACTACCTAGCATGTACTTCTATGAAATACTAATCACTGTAATTATGTGCTTATTTTTTGTTTCCATTTGAAGGCAGAGAATATTTTTCCTTTGGCTTTGAGTCATTAGCAGCTAGCATAATGTTGGGCACATAGCAGATGCCAAATAAGGATTGTGTGAGATTGGTTTGCTGACCCTTCTAAAGCCTTGAAAGATATATTGTTTACTATTTGGCAGAGCATTAACAAAAGTAATTGTAAATACATTTCCTTTATTTTAGAGAAAGCCAAGAGTAGATTTGTTAGAAATAGTTGAGAGAAACATTCATAATAATTAGACAATATTCAATGCAGTGCTGTTTTAATTTTCTTGAAAAGCTCAGTTTGAAATGATTATTTGCTGATTGTCTGGGATCTTTTCTTATTTAATTTGTCAGTGTTGTGAAAGATGAAGTACTGATGGGAAAGTGTGTGGTATAATGGTCTATAATTAAAACACTTGTGATATCTAGAGCAGTGTAGATGAAGGGATGAGACAAATGAGGACTGCTGACTGAGACTTGAAATTCAGATACATTCTGAATAAACGGATACAAGGATTATGCAATAGAAGTAGATCCAGATAAGGGCACAGTGACATCAGTGAGATCTAAAAGTCAATGTTGTAGATACAGACACTTAATTTAACCTAATTCTACAGTATACATGTTCACATCTCAAGTATCAAGCCAATGCCAATGATAAGAGATTAACATAGAGCTAAGAACTAGGATGAGGCTACAGCAGTTCATTTGGCTGTCTAACCAAAAGCAAAAGTAAGCCCCCAATCATACATAATATTAAACAAATCAAGAAATCTAGTTTATAGCGGAAAAAGGAATCGAATAAGTCAGTAGGCTGTAACTTGTGGATGAATGGAGTTTAGATTATGGCATTTAAGAAGAGGTCCCTGATATGAGCAGAAATCCTAGGAGGATTCAGTGACAAATTAGATTTTCAGCTCAGTAGATGCAGCATGGGAACAAGGTAGGGACTTAAATGTCTACATAGGGGAAAGGTAGGTGATTATAAAATGAATAGTAGTAGCCATCTCTAACATTTATTTAATACCTACAATATACCTGGTATTGTGTTAAGCCCCAGGGTACAAGCCAAGGGAGTTTTTATGAATGAAAAAAGAACTTTATTATTGAAATCCAGATATTTGGTTAAATAGTAAATAACCATTCCTGAGAAACCATTATTGTCACAGAAATTGTAAAATATTATTAATCTATAACTTCCTCAAATAAATGCTTTGGAGTTTTGTCAAATTTGGAGTATGTTCACAATAGTATGTTAGGCATGCATGCCAGATATCTACCATTTGCCCCTCCAGATATAACCTTCATTCTCCAACCTACTTTATTCCCTGGGAAGCTGTCCCAAATGGATAGAATGATCAGGTTCTCTTGCCTTCTGGCTTCTGATTGAGTTTAGTCACTTGGGAGCCCAGGTTGAAAACTGGGGGAAGTGAATAAATGAAATTGAATTATAATTGTCTCATTTCTTGTTGTGAGGTTTCTAGGGTAGTCTGGATTTCTTTACCAAAGGTCATTGATCCTTTCAAAGTGGCTCTCTCTTTATGACTTTCTCTGGTTTCCAGTTGCTATTCCATTCTCTTTCCTCTTTGGTCCTAGGGGTGACGTTCCCAGTTGTTATTGGCACATGGTTAATGCATTATACTTTGTGTCAGTAGTTTTCAAACTTTGGTGTACATTAGAGTCAACTGGAGGAGTTGTCAAATTGCTGAGCCCCATCCCCAGAATTTCTGATATAGTAGGTCTGGGCTAAGGCCCCAAATTTGCATTTCTAACAAGTGCCTAGGTGATGATGCTACTGGTCCAGAGACCACACTTAGAGAACCAATGCCTTATAGTTTCCTTGTACCTTGCCCACAGCTTTATTAAATTGTCCCTTATTAAATACTTTTTCTATTCTAATTTGGGTGTGTCATCTGTTTACTGATGAGATCCTGATACTCTTTCTTACTGTATCATAACTGGTCCCAGAAAAGAGAACTCAAAGTAGAATTTTGGAATTAGTTTTATTGTACATTTAAGAAGTGTAGAGGAGGAAAATGGAAATGGGTAATTCACAGAATGTGGTGGCATTATAATTATTCAAATTATTACATGGGATGACGTATAGATGGAAAATAGAGTATTGGGAGATCAAGTGACTGATACTTAGTTATATGGCAGTGATAATAGACTTAAAGATTGTGGAGTCCTCTGGCTTCTTCTTATGATTCCAAGGAGGGTGAATAGGTAAAAGGAATAATTAAAAACTGTGAACATACAATTAAGGACTTGTGTAGATATGTAAGAAGCCATCCATTGCAGAATTGCAATGAAGGAGACTCTCATCTCTTGTAGTTTTAGGGCAGATATGACTGAGTAACCTCTAGCCTTAAACCTAACTACCACCCACCTCTCTACTAAGAGATCTAGCCCTTCAGTACATAAAAGTCTTTTACTTGCCTAGCAAACTGATGCTGATTAACCTTCGAACCCACCTTTGCCATCTCTTATTGACTCAACATAGCCTAGACGGGGGAGGTGCAAGACCTACCCCGAGAGGAATAGTTTATACACTGAAAGAGTTCAAAACCTCAACAGTCTGTATTGGCATATGTGGGGAGTAAATGCTAAGGTCTGTCAGACTAAATTCATTGACATTGGTGTACTCACGTGGAATTTGGGATCTAATAATATATTGGCTTGGGCACTTGGAAGAGGGCTTAATAATCTATGAAGTATATTAATTGAAGCCTGAACTCAATGATGACCTATAGTTAATGAGTTAGAAATGTTTGAGATTACCTGGCATACTGTAGAAGAAGGAGTTCAATGGTTTAGGCAAATGAAAATCCTGGAATGGATGAGCCAGCTTCTAACCATACTCCCTAGGAAGGCCAGATGATGCTCTTTTGTTAAAGCACTAAAATGCATTGGTAAGGGGGATGACCGTATCTTTGAATAACTCTGTGGTTGCTGTCTTCTGTAGGAAGGAGATGATATTGGGTTATACTATAATAGAATTGGGTTCTCTGATCCTAATAGGATTGATGGGGGTCTTAGAATGATATAGATCAGCTGGTGGCCCTTAATCATTACAAGCAAGATGTCTGAAACTACCAAAAGAAGCCACAGGGATGGGTCTTGACTTACAGAAATCTCTGGGAGTGGTTCTTAAACCTTACTGTGTATCAGACTCACAGTGGGCTTGTTGACCCCATCCCAGAATTTCTAATTTAATAAGTCTGAAGTGGGATTTGAGCATTTTTAATTCTAATTGAAATTCTAATCAGTTAATGTTGATGCTGATGGTCTGGAGATCACACTTTGAGAACCACTATTCTGTAGCAACAGCTAATTGGTTATGCAATTCTAAGGATAAAATACATGTGCATCCTTCCAATGTACTACCTGACACGTATAGGCAGAAAAATCCTGCTTTGTGGCAGGTCTTGTGGGAAGAAATGGTAATATTAGTGTTTTGGATATATGCCAATTCACGTCCCAGAAACTCTCTGATGAGGGAGAGGTCAGACCCCTTTGTAAAAGGACCTTGCAGTGTAGCTATGGGTGTATATTATACATTTTTATCCAAGCTATCTCTAAACATATTCCTCTGATATATTAATAGAGGAGAAAAAAGCATGGACCTGATTTATGGATGGTTATTTATGGTTTACTGAGACCAGCTGTAAATAGATAGGTACTACACTACAACCCCACGCAGGGATGACCCCCTGAAAGCCAGTGGGAATAGGAAATCTTCACAATGTACAGAACCCTTCAATCTTCTGTCGGGGTGACTGTATACTGGAGACAGGGACATACTCAGGCCCTCTGAGTTAGTAGATTCTAGATCAAAACTTATACTGATCCCCAGAGACCTTAAATGCCATCATACTAGTATACCAGTCAGAGTAGAGGTCTGTGGAGGTCTTGAGTTAATGGATAATGTTCGGAGTACAAGAGCAGTTCCCTATCCCTCAATATATAATGGGAGTAGATATAATTAGTACCTGGCAGTATCGACACATTGGTTTTCTGATCCATGGGATGAAGGCTATTACGATTGAAAAGAGCCAAATAGAAGCTCCTGGAATGGCATCCCCCACCTACCCAAGATAGAAAACCAAAAGTAACGCCACCCTCCTGAGGGAATTTCAGAGATTAGTACCACCATAAAAGACTAAAATAAAATTATTCATGTTTAATGTGACTGTTTGGCAACTGCCAAACAGTATGGGTCATGGAGCATGAGAGTATAGTTCTGTACACTTGCTCAGGTGGTGATGCTAATTGCACATGTAGTTCCAATTGTGGTATCTTTATGGGAGTAAACTAGCACAGCCCCCTGGAAGTGTTATATTTTCCATTTCCATTGGTAAGGAAAACTTCGAAGTCTTTAACATTTATATGGCAGGGACAACAGTATATCTTTACAGTTTTACCATAAGTAATAGTCAACTGATCACTGTCACACATAATCCAGAGGGATTTTGGTTTCCTTTATATCCAATAGAACATAAAGTATGTATATTACATTGACAGTGTTATGTTAATTTAAGCTAATGAGCAGGAAGTAGCAAGTATCCTAGTCACCTTAGTAACACACATGCATGTCAGAATATGGGAGAAAAACAAGTCAGGCTATTTCTTCTAAAGTGAGAAACAAATTATTACACCTGCACCTTGAACCTTGTCCACCACCAAGAGTGAGGCATAATGCTTGGTGAGCCTCTTTGAATTTTGAATGCAATATGTATTACCTTTAGGTAGGCTGCTGATGCACATTTACTAGGTAAACTTTAAGGCTGCCAGTTTGAGTAAAGCCAGGAGAAAGAAAGAGCTGTGCAGTAGGTACTATCTGCAGAGCAAACTGTTCTTCCCATGAATTTTATGACCCAGAAAGCTTGATATATTCAATATGTGTGTGCCAGAGATACTATTTGGAGCTTCTGGCAAGTCCCAAAGGAGAATCATGGCATAGACCCCTCCTTTGTCAATAACTATTTCCATTTGAAAAGCAATTTTACTGACTTGCTTATGGATCCTAATAGGGACTGAACACCTACCTGACCACAGGGCACAAAGTGAGTATGTGACCTGAACTGCCCATCATGAACTAGGTGTTATCTAATATCATGAGCCATAAAATTGGATGTGCCCACCAGCATCTCATTATAAATCAGATGTGATGTATCAAGATCTGGCCTGAAAAGGTCCAGAAGGCACAAGTAAACTGCTTAAGTAGGTGACATATTCCCAAGGTACTCAGTCCTGCTACTTCTCTGCCTCTTCCTCAACCCATACCTATAGCTTCATGGGGAGTTTCCTATGACTTGTTAATAGAGAAAGAAAATTCATGGTCCTGATTTATGGATGGATTTGCATGGTATACTGAAATCAGTTGTAGGGAATGAGTGCTGCACTACAACAGGAATAACCATGAAAGACAATAGGAAGGGAAATTCTTCCAGTGGACTGAACTCTGAGCCCTGCATCTAGTTTTAATTAGGGGTAGAAGTAGAGATGTCCTAAGGTATCAGTATACATTCATTCATGGTCAGTGCCTAACACATTGACTGGATTGTTAAGAACTTGGAAAGCAAAAAATCTTGTGAAGTTGGTGACAAGGAGGTCTGGAGGAGACCTCTTGGAATTGTTATGGAGTGTGAAAGATATTCCTGTCCAACATTAATGCCTAACAAAGATATCCACAGTAGATAAAGCATATAGGTGGACAAATGACCCTTGTGGCTTGATCAAGGAGTTCCTGTACAATGTGGATATGGTGAATAGAAGTATGCAAGGCACAGCAACATGGATTTTCCCTCCCCAAAGTTGATGTAACATTGAACTCCTGATACAGCTTCATCCTCATGGAACCATCTAGCTACCTAGCTTTTTGTGGATGGGGGAGGCGGTGCTGTGTCTTCACAAACACTCAAAGTCCAAGTATTGATTTGTTTTCTCTTTACAGTGCTTCTGCCATTTTTGGACTTCTACAATGTTTAATACATCTTCATATTATCCCCATAACATCACCTCCAATTAATAGGGCTTCTTATGGTGTCAATGATCTCAATCTCATAGAATTTACTAGTCTTACCATGTGTATATTATTCTGAAACAGCTGGCTTTGTAGGATGGTGGCATGGCCTGCTAGAGGCTCAGCAATAGAGCTAGCAGGGAGATAAGGCGCTGTGAGGCTGTGATGCTGTACTGCAATGTGGTGAATGCCTTCAGCTAGCATCCAATAATGTTTTAGAGAGAAGAGGGAAAAAAATCATGCTATAACTTTTGACTATGTTCTCCTCCCTCAGAAACCTCTTCATTGAGTTTTATAATAACAATAATATCTTACAGAGTCATTACTTAACCCATACTTCACTTTTGTCAGAAAATTTTTGTTGGAACAATACATTTAACTTCTATCTCCCTGAAAAATTCAAGACATCCACAATGTCTGCTAGGGATCCTCCCTTAGATGTGGCACTGCTGTGAACTACACACCCTGAGCAATCATAAGTGGTGTTTCTGCATGTGTACAGTACACTCCAGTTTTCAAAGCTCTGTATATTTCAAAGCAATGTATAACATTGCTTATCAATATCTGATATAAATAGTATAATAAAGCAAGTTTAACAGAATAAAGCATTAGTCAAAGGTGAATGCCTTCTAACTTAAATGGATTTTATTCACCTATTAATTTGTTCTCATCTGGGATAATTAAAAACCACACTGAAACCCTTAGACATTGAGAAACAACTCCAGTTCTTGACTTGACGGCTTGATTTTATTGATTTCATTTGTTTGTGGCTTTAGCTGTGAGAGGTTGTGTACCTTAGAACTTGGCATGGAATCTTCCACTATAGGAATTGAAGACTTTATTTACTCTTAATAGCTGTATCAAGGCCTTTGTGTATATGCAGGTCTCAGCAATTGTCCCTGAGAAACTCTTGGAGTAAAAAATAATCTTTGACATAATTTCCCATATGATTCAGTTTGGATTCCCATGTGACTCAGATGCTGCCAACTTATAAAGTACATATACATCATACTGTGCCAATGACTGGATTTCCTTAGTTGTTAATGCTCCTCTCTTCTAGTGAAAAAGGCTTTATAATTTTGAAACTTCTGATCTCTTATATGTGTTAATTTAAAAAAGTCTGTTTTCTCCCTCAGAACTTTGAGAAATAACTTTCTTTTTTTTTCTTTGGAGTACTTTACTTTCATTTTGAATTCAAAAGGACAATTTAAAATATGTGTTTTCTCACAGATGATAGGCATTCAGTTGCTGATCATGAAACACTTACTACATTCTACCCAAAACTACTTTACAGAAAGGGCAATTAGTGATGGAGACCAATGCCAAACAAATACACAAATTCTATTCTATTCAAGTTCACTTCATGGCTGGTGTTATTTTAGTGTTAGAATCTCTTGGGTGAATTATGATATTGGTGAGGCACTTAATTCAACTAAAACTCATTGCATCACTTTTTAGCAATACTGCTGAAAGTGACACAAAATTCTCTTTCTCTAATTTGCCTCAGAAATATATCGTTGTCATTAGCAAGCAGAATGAGAATTGCACCTACCAATTACTGAACAAAAATTAGAGCTGTAAATAATGTGAAGCATCTCATTCTAGGCAGGTGACCTTATCTGCCTATCTTCCTACCATGTATAATGAAATAATGGTTGATAAGGGGTATTAACAGCTGTTCTAATTTGGAATTAAAGTTTCATAAATCAAATTAGTACTTCCCTCCAATAAAAAAAGATCACTGAGATTGATTTAACCAGCAATATTTTAAATCTTCTTTTTAAACTCCCATCTCAGTGACAGAACTGGGAGTCAGTTTCATATGACTCCTTTTCTTGGTATGAATTTCATGTGCTTAATAAATTTGTTTATTTGATATGACATTATGCTTGTTTGTATTTATTCTTCTTCTTAAAAATGAAATCAAATAATTTCATTTGTAAAAATATTGCCTGAATTCCTAGTTCAAGTTAAAAAAATTATTCAATTAAGAGAAGAGAAATTTTGGACAGAAGGGTACATACATAGAGAAATTTGTGGGCAGAAGGGAACATTATTTAGAGAATTACTTTGAAGTAGTTCAATACATTTTAAGTTTGCAATTATTGGATGATTATATATATGTAATTACCCTGAAATTGTGCCAGTAATGAGTCTTTTTCTCCACTTACATCTTGTCTCCGTTGGTATATATTCTTTGAGTATTCAATTTACTTATGCATATTTGAGTCTCTATACACTTACTGATTTTTTAAGCAAACACTTATTAAGTGCCCACTGAGTGCTGAACATTTTGCTAACACTGGGAGGGGGAGGTGTGTGCAGGGATGAATAATTATATATAACCATCATTGTTATATAACAGTAAAATCTTTCAAATGGAACCTCTAAACTTGACTGGTGTTATATAAACTTTCAGGGGATTCTTTAGTGACTGGAGTTCATTTACCATGTTCAGGGTCAATTGGACCTAAAGCATTTAAGAGATATAATTTAGAAGGAGAAGAAAACTTAATATATACATTGATAACATGTTCCTGTCATAAATAATCTTTAATACTTTGAACTATTTAGAAATATGAGATAGTATCTAGTACAGGAACTATATTATATGAGAATATTTATTAAATGAAACAAAATTAATTAAATTCTGCCCTGTAATAAAAATTGACATTCACTGATGGAAACAGTTTAAGCTGATTGTTATCTGTTGGCTTTATAGATTTTACCTTTACTGGGTCTCCTTCCAACCACCTCTAAGAGGATCTTTGAAGGAGTTTTTCTCAAAATGTTATGCTGGACAAATCTAATCCACTCATTAAAAAAAGGAAGTCTACTTGATCAAACTTAGCAACTTTATTTCCAAAAATATTCTTTTATATAACCTAGTATAAAAGAAATAGGTATTTAAAAATTCCTTTTGATTTAGAGAACTGCTGATGCTTCTATTCATGATTCCTCATCTACTAAGTCTCTTCAGGAATTTATACAATTCAGTATCCTAAAGTGGAATGGTTAATTTTATCTAGTATTAGATAAGGAGGAAAAAGTTCTAATAAGTGCTGATAGTTACCCAAAGCTTCAAACTCTAATGACTCCATTAGAGTTACTGGATAACATTAATTGTGATATATGGTAACCACACAGAACATTCTGGGTTAAACACAACTTGAACCACGTGATCTGTTCCTATTTCATATTGCTAATCAGAAATGTTGCTCTTTAAACAGTTTGAACTGTTTCGCATTCTTGTATTAATTGCTCACTATGCTAGGTAAAACTAAAACCTTTTTAGTTTTTAATACAAATGTTGGTGAAATAGTTGTCTCTTAAGTTATACATTGTAGCTATTAGAAGATAGACCCAATTAGGAGTTTATAGAAGTAAAAATGGGAGGGGGACTGATTATGAACTCTGAAGAGGTAAGACAAAGAGGTACCATTTCATATTCATATTTGACAAGTAACTTGTATATTATAGTCAGTATGCTTAATGTTTTAAACTAAATCATGGGGAACCAACTGGGTTCCAGTTTTACTTTTACTTTTATTTTTCATTGGAAAGCTGTGTTTACATTGGTAAATCTTGTGCAGAGGTATGGTAATATACAAAGTTTTCTTTTCCTTTCAGGTGGTATTTTAAATAATCTTTAGGCTTCTTCTAGGAAGATGTTCATGGTAGATTGTTACATAGTAAAATGAATCCCAGGGTATCAAGTACAAAAACCAAGTATTGTACTAAGGGATAACAAACTACTTGGGTACTCATAAGGGTAGATATGCAAGGAGCTTTTAAACAGGTCACAGGAAATGAGAAAGAAATGAAAATGAATCACTTGTTAGACATAACAATGAAATGATCTGGAGAGAAGAGAAATGCTCTGTAAACAGGTACATGAGCAAGTGCTGCAGAGACTTACGGAAAATCAGGGGACTAGGTTTGACAATTTCATTCATCTTTCATGGCAACGCCACAGTTTTGGTCACTCAACAGGTCAGTTACCTTTCCTTTGTCCTTGTACCATAGGTCGCACTGTTAAATGTAGCTACCCTGTAAATAATCATAACTACCACATTTTGGAAGCTTGCCATGTCCCAAGCTCTGTATTGAGTGCTTTACATATATTATTTTAACTCTTACAGCTATTTTATGAGGCACGTGTTATTATCTCCATTTATAGAAAAGGAAACAGACTTGGAGAGATCAATTTATTACAACAGCTAGAAAGAGCCAGAGGTGTGATGTGAATCCTCGTGCATCTGACTCCAAAGTCCATCCTTTTAAATCTTACACTTCCTGCAATTGGTCACATCATGTATTTTATTACTTAAGAAAGAGTGAATAAGTAAGAAGCTTGGAGTCAGAGTCTGGCTATTTCATTAGTGATGTGACCTTGGTAACATTTCTTAACCACCTCACTTCTTCTGCTTGGAAATGGGGACACAAATAGCATTTATCTTTTGAGGTGCTTATGACGATTCAAAGTGATAATAAAATACTTAGCACAGGTCATGTCACATAGAAGAGTTTTCTAAATTTTACCATTATTATCATTTTGCATATTTTATTAAATTCTTGATTTTGTGAGGCTTTGTATTTTATAGTCCTATAAAAGCAATGTAATTTGGTAGTGAATCTTATTTTCTCTTTAAGAGAAGAGAACTTTCTTTCCTATTTGAATTGAGTAATCTTTGAATCCTATTTGAATTTTATTTGAATCTGGTTTAAATTGCTCCTGAAACAATATTGACTTTTAAGAGAAGTTTGTTTTTACGATGCTGTAGTTTTTGTATAAATAATTTTCTACTGCTTTATTCTATGACTTTGTTTAATTATACTCATATGTCATCATTTATTAGTTTTCTATGGTCCAGACCACATATTTGTTGGGATATTAGCGACTGGAATTGTAAGATTTCTCTGTGTATTATAAATTAAACTAAAAGTATGAGGGAAATGTTCATACTTAGAAAATCAAGTTTCTTCTAATATTCTTAACTAGGTAGTATAGACTTTGGGGAATGATTTTCCTTGGTTGATAAGTTTTTGGAAAAATTCTATATATTCTTATATTCTCTTGAAAATTCTATTATCTTAGTTGCTATTTCTACAAGACAATTTAAAAGTATATCACTACTTCTGATCATTAGAGTTAGATCTTTTTGCAATTTATATTGATTGAAGTCATGCTGTTTCCAACTTTAAGCCAGTAATATTTTGGGCTATAATATAAGAGAGTCATGCAAATAAGCATATGTGTTTATGACTGTATGCAGTTAATATTTTTTGTTTAAATTTCACATAATAGATTAGGATCTGTGGGGCTATACACCACACGATTTGGTTAGGTCTGTAATTAACCAAATTAAATCAGAAAAAGCAGATATTACTACATTTCTTAACACTTTGATCATGGGAATTATTGGAGCTGCTGGTATCAGCATGTTGAATAAAGGACATCTCAGTACTAAAAACTGTTTATAGAGATTCTAAAGACTTTGTTGGATCCATGTTATCTGCTTAAGAAATGATAGGCAATCAAAAACTAATTAATGATTTTTCTCAACTACTGATAGTAATTTAGTATATTTTACCCTTTATCCCTACTGCCTTGAAATACATTTACTGAATGTGGGGGCTTCCCTGGTGGCGCAGTGGTTGAGAGTCCGCCTGCCGATGCAGGGCACACGGGTTCGTGCCCCGGTCCGGGAAGATCCCACATGCCGCGGAGCGGCTGGGCCCGTGAGCCATGGCCGCTGAGCCTGCGCGTCCGGAGCCTGTGCTCTGCAACGGGGGAGGCCACAACAGTGAGATGCCCGCGTACTGGAAAAAAAAAAAAATTTACTGAATGTGCTATCTTTTGATGATTATATCAAGGATAGAAGAACCAGATAATAAATGGGTCCTTAGACTTCCCTTCTTTGTGGGAAGAGATATTTAGGATTTTGGAATATAGGAGGGACAGATATTTGATAGTCTGTTTTCCTTTTTACTTACTTCCAGTCTTCTGACAATCATGGGTTTTGAGATCTAAACCTTAGGTGTAATTACCCTGATCCTAATATCCTCTTCTGTACAAGAGGAAAAAATGATACTTCCTTTAAGGGTTCTTTTGAAGATTAAATGGCATAATTTATGTGAAGTGCCTGGCATATAATGATGTCCAATGAACTTATGCTATTTGTGACCTGGTGTTTTCTTTCTATCTTTTCCCTTTTGTTTTAACAATTAAGGCTTTTTTTTTTTCACAGAAATATTTTTTATTACTCTACTCTTCACACTACGCTTGGGAACAGTATGTTTAATTTATTAAATCCAAGAGAAAAGATAATTCACTGACAGAATGAAACATCCAAATTTTTTCATTTAAAATTTAAAAGTAATTTAACTATAGACAGCATCAGGTAGAGCAGACCTTTATTCTGGACCCCCATAAAAACTATGTTTTTGTCTATTAGAAAAGGCTCTTCTTGACAGAACTGGTTTTCTTGCAAGCTCAGTAGGTTCTGGAGCTGGTTATTACCACATTGCTCGCTGCACCGACAGAAGAAGATATGACTAAGCCTCCAGCGCCGCCTTACACCTCGTGGACGGGGACGTCATAAGACACCGATTTGTGATTCCAACGCGAAAGCTGTCCCGGGGAAGGGCAGCAATTTCTTCATCAGCCACTTCCTGAAGGCCTTTTGGCAGAATGGTATTCTTCCTGAGAAATGATGTGTAGCCTCTCATCTGCATACTCATAGGCCATTTTTCTTCTCTTCACATCACGCAACATTTTCCAGTCTACATAGTAACTTCGAACTTGGCCTGAAGCTGATGAAGGAACAACCTCCTCTCCAGCTATTGACCCATTTTTCTGCTCCCCCTTGCAGCAAAACGTCTTCAAAGGCTTGTCTATATTCGTAGTCTCCGATTTCTTTCCTCCTCTTCTGTCTTGAACGCTTTCCCTCCCACCACAACATCGAAACCGCTGTGATCCAGGTCCCAACAATTTCCACTCTTAAGCCCAACAGGCAATTCTCAGCTCTTGTTTCAATTGACTTTGAGCAGAAAGTTGTCCACTCCCTTCCCCTGGAGTGCTCCCGGGCCACCACGCTCTCCTCCCTCGCCCTGCTTCTTTCAAGTCTCCTTTGCTCGGCTCTCTTCTCTTAACATTAAAGGCTCTGGGGCCTCATTCCTCGGACACCTTCTGTCTCCACCTACACGCCTTACAAATTGGAGTCAATCTGTAGCTTTCAATGCCAGTCAGCTCTAAGCTTATGAATACCAAATTTACATCTGCAGCTCGGCCCTCCCCTGACTCAGGCTGGAGGAGGGAAGCGGGCAGAGGGGAACCCTGGGACGGGTCTGCACTGGGCGTTACAGGCGGGAGAATAGTGGGGACCCGTGGGTTTGGAGCTTCAGGGGAGCGGGGGAGGAGGGTATAAGGGGGTGGGCCAGACTTGCCGGACGGTCCACAGCAGAGAGCCGAGCATGGAGGCCGCCATGTTGTCCCAACAGTTAAGGCTTTTAACCAAAATTATCTTTTGCCTCTTCCATAACTTATAATCCAGATCTGACTTATTATGTAGTATGGCATTCTCCAAAGTGGTACTCAGGAGGCATGCATGATGATCCAGTGGGATATATGAAAAATGTTAAAACTTCTACTGGTATTTAATTTTTATTTAAGAAAATTAAAAAAATTTAGGTTTAATAATATTTAATTTAAAAGCGAAGGTTAGTGTTTATATGTAATGTATAGATAAATACATTGAGTATGAATGCTGAACTTTTCTTTTTTCTGAATGGGAGTGCTTGATCCAAAAAATTTGGAGATCATTAATCTATAATTTAGTGCCTGAAAGCAGCTTTATGGGTGACAGGAAGAAGAATTTGGAAAAGCTCTTTCTGAAAACTTTCTTGGGGTCCAGAGTTTAAGTAAGTCACAAGGAGGTAATCTAGTTATGGATGTCAGAAGGCAATGGGGGTCAGTGTAGTGCTTGGTTCTTTTGAATTTTTGGTTTCCTACAGGGGAACTTCAGTATAGTTTTAGTATAGTTTTGTTGTTGTTGTCATTGTTGAAAAGAGAACCACCTTGTTGAAACCTGGTTTGTTTTCACATCTTCTGTTAATAAGGTTGCGATTTTATTTGTATGGAAAAAAATATGCACAGATAATAGATAGTACAAACCCCCTGTAAATACTCTTATTAAGCAATAGACAAGACCTCCATCTTATAAAATAAATAAATGCAGTTTAAATTGGTTGCTTTGGTACTCAGAAGAGTGTTGTAAGGCTCCTTGCTGGAATTGATAAGCTGAGAAGATTTTATTACATTTTGAAACACATAAATAAAAGTTCATGCAAAGCAGTAGTCTGTACTCCTGTCATTGGGACTCAAACACATATTATAGAAAGGTATTCCATTGAGCCTAACTTCATTTAGGATTAAGACACTTTTGCCAAACTGTGACCTACAGGAGAAATCTGTAGTTCTGTTGGATTTCAAAGCCATTTCACAATGTTGCTTTCAGCAGCAGGAATAACAGTTTTACAGACTAGTGAGTTGTTTATTTTGAGAGTCCATTTCAATGATCATAAACCACTGTTCTTGATATTGATAGTTTACTTAGTAGTTTGGAAATTGTGCATACTAGCAAAGTGTGAAATGGTTTTAAATTGTTTTTATGAACAGTGTCAATTACAGAATGGGCTAAATTCACTTTGACTGCAGAGGCTCATTACTGTGGAGGTCAAGATGCTCTACCACTGTCAGTTAAAGTTGTTCTTTCTAGTGATTCAAAGCCTGTTTGGTACTCCTTTAAAACTAAAACTATACCTTAATTATACAATCATGGAGAGTACCAGAGTCATTATAACCATATGTTTCTCTACAATCCTTGAAACACAGTATAAAATACCAGGGTTCTGAGTAGTATTCTACTTCCCAATATCCAAGATTATATTGGACCAAGAATGTATGTTAGAAAATATCTCTAATAAATTTTTCAAGGCTGATCACATTATTTGATTACTTGTGGAGGATGCAGATTGGCCTGGCCAGTGAACTGGATATAAATGACCACAAGAAGAAAAACCATCTGATGAATTCAAGTGAATTATATGCTGTCAATTTGAGCTATATATGCATAAGGGATACCTTTTATGGGGACACACACATTTATTCCAGGAGATTGTTTTTGCTATATTTATATCATACTATATGTAAACATTCAGAAAATAGTTGCATGAAAGTAATGGCAAATCTGTTGACAATTACTCTGAAATGGGTTTCAATATCAAAAAGACAATATATATAAGAAATTTTCTCATGTGCTAGTTATCATGGAATAACTCAGCAGAGCTCTTGATTTTTTGAAGATCTCAAAGGAAGTGCCAAGAAATTATATTCAAGGATCTTTAAGGTTTAATAAGATCTAGGGAAAGGATTTCTGTAAAATCAAGCCAGAAACAAATCTCAGGCCTTTGAAATGATTTAGGTTGAGACAACTAATATTTTATATTAACTGTAGATTAATATTCTGTTCTTTTAAAATTTTATAATTAGTTCTATGTTGTAGTATTTTCAGTCAGGAGTTAACGCACAGTTAATTTTACAGACATGAAAAATTGTATCTTGAAGGCCTTCCCATTTCTTGAGTAGTGTTTTACAATTTTTTTTTTTAACATCTTTGCTGGAGTATAATTGCTTTACAGTGGTGTGTTAGTTTCTACTGTATAACAAAGTGAATCAGCTGTACATATACATATATCCCCATATCTCCTGCCTCTTGCATCTCCCTTCACCCTCCCTATCCCACCCCTCTAGGTGTACACAAAGCACTGAGCTAATCTCCCTGTGCTATGCGGCTGCTTCCCACTAGCTATCTGTTTTACATTTGGTAGTGTATGTATGTCCATGCCATTCTCTCACTTCGTCCCAGCTTACCCTTCCCTCTCCCCGTGTCCTCAAGTCTGTTCTCTACGTCTGCATCTTTATTCCTGTCCTGCCCCTAGGTTCGTCAAAAACATTTTTTTTTTTTTAGATTCCATATATATGTGTTAGCATACGGTATTGGTTTTTCTGTTTCTGACTTACTTCACTCTGTATGACAGACTCTAGGTCCATCCACCTCACTACAAATAATTCAGTTTCATTTCTTTTTATGGCTAATATTCCATTGTATATATGCGCCACATCTTCTTTATCCATTTCTGTCAATGGACACTTTGGTTGCTTGCGTGACCTGCTATTGTAAATAGAGCTGCAATGAACATTGTGGTACATGACACTTTTTGAATTGTTTTTCTCAGGGTATATGCCCAGTAGTGAGATTGCTGGGTCGTATGGTAGTTCTATTTTTAGTTTTTTGAGGAACCTCTCTACTGTTCTTCATAGGGCTGTATCAATTTACATTCCCATCAAGAGTGCAAGAGGGTTCCCTTTTCTCCACACCCTCGCCAGCATTTATTGTTTGTAGATTTTTTGATGATGGCCATTCTGACCGGTGTGAGGTGATACCTCATTGTAGTTTTGATTTGCATTTCTCTAATAATTAGTCATGTTGAGCATCCTTTCATGTGTTTGTGGCACTCTGTATATCTTCTTTGGAGAGATGATTATTTAGGTCTTCTGCCAATTTTTGGATTAGGTTGTTTGTTTTTTTGATATTGAGCTGCATGAGCTGCTTGTATATTTTGGAAATTAAGCCTTTGTCAGTCGCTTCGTTTGCAATTTTCTCTCCCATTCTGAGGGTTGTCTTTTCGTCTTGTTTATGGTATCCTTTGCTGTGCAAAAGCTTCTAAGTTTCATTATGTGCCATTTGTTTATTTTTGGTTTTATTTCCATTTCTCTAGGAGGTGGGTCAAAAAGGATCGTGCTGTGATTTATGTCATGGAGTGTTCGGCCTATGTTTTCCTCTAAGAGTTGTATAGTGTCTGGCCTTACATTTAGGTCTTTAATCCATTTTGAGTTTATTTTTGTGTATGGTGTTAGGGAGTGTTCTAATTTCATTCTTTTACATGTAGCTCTCCAGTTTTCCCAGCGCCACTTATTGAAGAGGGTGTCTTTTCTCCATTATATATTCTTGCCTCCTTTATCAAAGATAAGGTGACCATATGTGCATGGGTTTATCTCTGGGATTTCTATCCTTTTCCATTGATCTATATTTGTGTTTTTGTGCCAGTACCATACTGTCTTAATTACTGTAGCTTTGTAGTATAGTCTGAAGTTAGGGAGCCTGATTCCTCCAGCTCCGTTTTTCTTTCTCAAGATTGATTTGGCTATTTGGGGTCGTTTGTGTTTCCATGCAAATTGTGAAATTTTTTGTTCTAGTTCTGTAAAAAATGCCATTGGTAGTTTGATAGGGATTGCATTGATATGATATGATCTATCCTGGAGAATGTTCCCTGAGCACTTGAGAAGACAGTGTATTCTTTTTTTTTTTTTTTATGGAATGTCCTGTAAATATCAATTAAGTCCATCTTGTTTAATGTATCATTTAAAGCTTGCGTTTCCTTATTTATTTTCATTTTGGATGATCTGTCCTTTGGTGAAAGTGGGGTGTTAAAGTCCCTTACTGAGATTGTGTTACTGTTGATTTCCCCTTTTATGGCTGTTAACATTTGCCTTATGTTTTGAGGTGCTCCTATGTTGGGTGCCTAAATATTTACTATTGTTATATCTTCTTCTTGGATTGATCCCTTGATTATTATATAGTGTCCTTCTTTGTCTCTTGTAACAGTCTTTATTTTAAAGTGTATTTTGTGTGATACGAGAATTGCTACTCCAGGTTTCTTTTGATTTCCATTTGCATGGAATATATTTTTCCATCCCCTCACTTTCTCTCTGTATGTTTCCCCAGGTTCTATGTGGGTCTCTTGTAGACAGCATATATATGGGTCTTGTTTATGTGTCCATTCAACCAGGCTATGTCTATTGGTGGGAGCATTTAATCCATTTACATTTAAAGTAATTATCGATATGTATGTTCCTATTACCATTTTCTTAATTGTTTTGGCCTTGTTATTGTGGGTCTTTTCCTTCTCTTGTGTTTCCTGCCTAGAGAATTTCCTTTGGCATTTGTTGTAGGGATGGTTTAGTGGTGCTCAATTCTCTTAGCTTTTGCTTGTCTGTAAAGGTTTTAATTTCTCTTTGAATGTGACTGAGATCCTTGCTAGGTAGAGTAATCTTAGTTGTAGGTTTTTCCCTTTCATCACTTTAAAATATGTCCTGCTACTCCCTTTGGCTTTCAGAGTTTCTGCTGAAAGGTCAGCTATTAACCTTATGGGGATTCCCTTGTATGTTTCTTGTTGTCTTCCCTTGCTGCTTTAATATTTTTTCTGTGTTTTTAATTTTGGATAGTTTGATTAATATGTGTCTTTGTTTATTTATCCTTGGATTTATCCTCTATGGGCTCTCTGTGCTTCCTGGCCTCAACTGAGTACTTCCTCTCCCAAATTAGGGAAGTTTTCAACTATAATCTCTTCAAATATTTTCTCAGTCCCTTTCTTTTTCTCTTCTTTTTCTGGGACCCCTATAATTCAAATGTTTGTGCGTTTAATGTTGTCCGAGATGTCTCTGAGACTGTCCTCAATTCTTTTCATTCTTTTTTCCTTACTCTGCTCTGCAGTAGTTATTTCCACTATTTTATCTTCCAGGCCACTTATCTGTTCTTCTGCTTCAATTATTGTGCTATTGATTCCTTCGAGAGAATTTCTAATTTCATTTATTGTGTTGTTCATCATTGTTTGTTTGCTCTTTAGTTCTTCTAGGTCCTTATTAAACGTTTCTTTTATTTTCTCCATTCTATTTCCAAGATTTTGGATCATCTTTACTCTCATTACTCTGAATTCTTTTTCAGGTAGACTGCCTATTTCCTCTTCAGTTGTTTCATCTGGTGGGTTTTCACCTTGCTCCTTCATCTGCTGTGTATTTCTCTGTCTTCTCATTTTGGTTATCTTACTGTCTTTGGGGTGTCCTTTCCGCAGGCTGCACGTTCATAGTTCCTGTTGTTTTTGGTGTCTGTCCCCATTGGGTAAGGTTGGTTCAGTGGGATGTGTAGGCTCCCTGGTGGAGGAGACTGCTGCCTGTGGTCTGGTGGATGAGGCTGGTTCTTGTCTTTCTGGTCGGCAGAACATTTCTGGTGGTGTGTTTTGGGGTGTCTGTGAACTTATTATGATTTTAGGCAGCCTCTCTGCTAATGGGTGGGGTTGTGTTCCTGTCTTGCTAGTTGTTTGGCATAGGGTGTCTAGCACTGTCGCTTGCTGGTCATTGAGTGGAGCTGGGTCTTAGCATTGATATGGAGATCTCTGGGAGAGCTTTTGCCATTTGATATTACATGCGGCCGGGAGGTCTCTGATGGACCAATTTCCTGAAATCGGCTCTCCCACCTCAGAGGTTCAGGCCTGACACCCAGCTTGAGTACCAAGACCCTGTCAGCTCCATGGCTCAGAAGAAAAGGGAGAAAAGAGAAAGAAAGAAAGAATTAAAAAATAAATAAATAAAATAAAGTTTTTAAAATAGAAAAAAATTATTAAAAATAAAAAAGTAAAAAAAAAAAAAAGAGAGAGGAAGAAAGAAGAGAGCAACCAAACCAAAAAACAAATCCACCAGTGATAACAGCGCTAAAAACTATACTAAAATTTGTGGAACCCTCTCTAACTTTCTTCAGCGTTTCAAAGTGGTGACTCCCAGGAGAAATTATGCCACTGAAGAAGGTATGGGAGGGTATACATCTGGTATATTTCCCTGGAAACTTATCACTGGTCTTTTACTTGTGGATTCTGTCATGTGCTCTTGGGGATGCCCAGAAATCTGGGTATTCGCACCTGGTTCACGAGCTATTCTCCTTCCACCTTTGAAGATTTTCTGCAGTTATTCTGGCTTGGAGAATCTGCATGTCATTTACCAAATTCACCTTCCTCAGATGATGGTGGCTGGCCGTCAGCACCAGAAGAGACTGCTTTTCTTGTGGCGGCAGAAAACGTATTACTCCTCTTCTTCCCCAAGCAAGTAGTTCTCTTGCCTGCAACTCTTGCTTGGAGAAGACCACACAGCTCCAGCAAGGCAGCCTTCCTGCTCCTAATCCCCACTTAAATGTGATGACACACACTAACCCCAACCATCTGGTGAGCCACATCCTGAAGCACTCAGCACAATGGTGTGTCAAGACAGGCTGCCCAATCCAACTGCTACGGCTGCGTGTCTCTCACCAACTGGAAGCTGAAGGCATGGCTGAAACTGGAGGTCTCTTGAATATTTTTCTTTTGCTACTCAACATAGTGGGAGAAACATTAGATGATTTTTTGATACTAATTTAAAGTTTGGCCAGAACTGAAAGATGCTTAAATAGTAGGTAACTTTAAATTTCAGAGGGGACTGCTGATAGTCACCATTCATTAAGTGCCTACTACATACCAGCTTTTTTGCTAAGTGTTTTATAATGTAGTCCTCAAATTAACCCTGTGAGGAAAGTGACATCTAGAGGAATAAAGGGATTATCTAAATGCCACAGAACTAGTAAATGGTAGACCTGGGATTTGAACTAAGAGCTCTCTGGCTCCAAAGCCCATATTCATTTTGTAGAATTACACTTCCCACAGAGGGGAATTTAAAATAGCATTATTGGGCTTCCCTGGTGGCGCAGTGGTTGCGCGTCCGCCTGCCGATGCAGGGGAACCGGGTTCGCGCCCCGGTCTGGGAGGATCCCACATGCCGCGGAGTGCCTGGGCCCTTGAGCCATGGCCGCTGAGCCTGCGCGTCCGGAGCCTGTGCTCCGCAATGGGAGAGGCCGCAGCAGAGGGAGGTCTGCATACCACAAAAAAAAAAATAGCATTATTTAGCCATAGGTTGAATGCAGCTCTCATGAGAAATCAGCTTGTTCCTTTGGGGGTATGAGAGTCACTGAGGTTTACTTGCTCGTTTCTTTCAACTGACTCAAGAGCTGTGTCTCTAGAAGGCAAATGTCTTCATTTACTACATGGTATAATAAAAATGTGCCATACTTGCAGAAACATATTGTATCTGCTAGGAACAAGCATGCATTTTTGATGCAGAAGGAAAATATGCCCTTTATTAGGCCCAACCCATTAATTTTAAAGTGCCTAGAGCCCAAAGCGGCCCCAAACAGCTGGAATGCTACCTACTATTCTAAAATAGACACTAAAATCCTCTCCCTATTTATAAAAAATAAAACTGTTCTTCTTTTCCTAACAAGCTTTGTCAGTATAAAAGGAACTAAAATTGATGGCCTGGTGTTCTTTTTTATTTTGTATTGAGTTCTGCATTATACTGCTGTTATGGTGAAGTCTGGAGTAGTCACAATATTTCCTGGAGTATTCACAGGAAAAGCATATATATTTCCTGCCTGTAAGAACCCTTGTAAAAAAACAAACATTAATTTCATAAAAACATATTCTTAAGTCATGCATAGTTAATTTTTAAATTTATTATTTATTTTTGGCTGCGTCGGGTCTTAGTTGTGGCATACGGGATCTTTGTTGAGGCATGTGGGATCTTTCATTGTGGCGCACGGGCTCTTCGTTGTGGTGCACAGGCTTCTCTCTAGTTGTAGTGTGAGGGCTTCTCTCTAGTCGTGGCATGCGGGTTTTCTCTCTCTAGTTGTGGTGCATAGGCTCGAGAGTTCGTGGGCTCTGTAGTTTGTGGCACGTGGGCTCTCTAGTTTAGGTGTGCGGGCTCAGTAGTTGTGGCTTAGTTGCCCCGCAGCATGTGGGCTCTTAGTTCCCTGATCAGGGAGCGAACCCGTGTCTCCTGCATTGTAAGGAAGATTCTTTACCACTGGACCACCAGGGAAGTCCCCACAATTAATTTTAAGTAATCGAGTTAGTACAAACATCTTTTTATATTTTATATAGAATGGTTTTTATCTTTGTTCTTTTTCATCCCTTCTCTCTTTATGAAACAAGTGTTACTTAAATTATTCAAATTCCTTATACTATCTCCCTTAAATATTTTATTTTTGAAGACTATTTGAGAATTTATTCATTTATGCAGTAGACTGGATGTCATTGTAATAATACCCAACTCAGTTTTATTTTATTTGGGAAAGTGTCTAGCTCAGTGCCTGATATATCATAAGTACTTCTTAGATGTTTACTGATTTTTTTTTTTTTTGCATCTCTCTTAGCTGAATGACCTTGGGTCATTGTTTAGCCCTCACTTTCCTCATCTTAAAAATGTGAGGCTTAAAGATGATTTCTTTTTTTAAATTGATATTTTAATTTTACTGGCATATAGTTGATTTACACTGTTGTGTTAGTTTCAGGTGTACAGCAAAGTGATTCAGTTATACATATATTCATTCTTTTTTATTTCATTTTAAAATTTTTATTCTGTTAACATCTTTATTGGAGTATAATTGCTTTACAATGGTGTGTTAGTTTCTGCTTTATAACAAAGTGAATCAGTTACACATATACTTATGTTCCCATATCTCTTCCCTCTTGTGTCTCCCTCCCTCCACCCTCCCTATCCCACCGCTCTAGGTGGTCACAAAGAACTGAGCTGATCTCCCTGTGCTATGTGGCTGCTTCCCACTAGCTATCTATTTTACATTTGGTAGTGTATATATGTCCATGCCACTCTCTCACTTTGTCACAGCTTACCCTTCCCCCTCCCCATATCCTCAAGTCCATTCCCTAGTAGGTCTGTGTCTTTATTCCTGTCTTGCACCTAGATTCTTCATGACCTTGTTTTTCCCCTTAGATTCCATATATATGTGTTAGCATGCGGTATTTGTTTTTCTCTTTCTGACTTACTTCACTCTGTATGACAGACTCTAGATCCATCCACCTCACTACAAATAACTCAATTTCATTTCCTTTTATGGCTGAGTAATATTCCATTGTATATATGTGCTGCATCTTCTTTATCCATTCATCTGTTGATGGACATTTAGATTGCTTCCATGTCCCGGATATTGTAAATAGTGCTGCAGTGGACATTGTAGAACATGTCTCTTTTTGAATTATGTTTTTCTCAGGGTATGTGCCCAGTAGTGGGATTGCTGGGTCATATGGTAGTTCTATTTTTAGTATTTGTGGAACCTCCATACTGTTCTCCATAGTGGTTTTATCAATTTACATTCCTGCCAACATGCAAGAGGGTGCATGTTATTCTTTATAGATTTCTTGATGATGGCCATTCTGACCGGTGTGAGGTGATACCTCATTGTAGTTTTGATTTGCATTTCTCTAATAATTAGTGACATTGAGCAGCTTTTCATGTTTTCTCAGGGTATGTGCCCAGTAGTGGGATTGCTGGGTCATATGGTAGTTCTATTTTTAGTATTTGTGGAACCTCCATACTGTTCTCCATAGTGGTTTTATCAATTTACATTCCTGCCAACATGCAAGAGGGTGCATGTTATTCTTTATAGATTTCTTGATGATGGCCATTCTGACCGGTGTGAGGTGATACCTCATTGTAGTTTTGATTTGCATTTCTCTAATAATTAGTCATGTTGAGCATTCTTTCATGTGTTTGTTGGAAATCTGTACATCTTCTTTGGAGAAATGTCTATTTAGGTCTTCTGCCCATTTTTGGATTGGGTTGTTTGTGTTTTTGATATTGAGCTGCATGAGCTGCTTGTATATTTTGGAAATTAAGTCTTTGTCAGTTGCTTCATTTGCAAATATTATCTCCCGTTCTGAGGGTTGTCTTTTTGTCTTGTTTATGGTTTTCTTTGCTGTGCAAAAGCTTCTAAGTTTCATTAGGTCCCATTTGTTTATTTTTGTTTTTATTTCCATTACTCTAGGAGGTGGGTTAAAAAGGATTGTGCTGTGATTTATGTCATGGAGTGTTCTGCCTATGTTTTCCTCTAAGAGTTGTATAAGGTCTGGCCTTACATTGAGGTCATTAATCCATGTTGAGTTTATTTTTGTGTGTGGTGTTAGGGAGTGTTCTAATTTCATTCTTTTATATGTAGCTGTCCAATTTTCCCACACTACTTATTGAAGAGGCTGTCTTTTCTTCATTGGATATTCTCGCTTCCTTTGTCAAAGATAAGGTGACCGTTTGTGTGTGGGTTCATCTCTAGGCTTTCTATTCTGTTCCATTGGTCTATATTTTTGTTTTTGTGCCAGTACCATACTTTCTTGATTACTGTAGCTTTGTAGTATAGTCTGAAGTCAGGGAGCCTGATTCCTCCAGCCCTGTTTTTCTTTCTCAAGATTGCTTTGACTCTTTGGGGTCTTTTGTGTTTCCATACAAATTGTAAATTTTTTTTGTTCTAGTTTGTGAAAAATGCCTTTGGTGTTTGATAGGGATTGCATTGAATCTGTAGATTGCTTTGGGTAGTAGAGTCATTTTCACAATGTTGATTCTTCCAATCCAAGAACATGGTATATTTCTCCACCTATTTGTATCATCTTTAATTTCTTTCATCAGTGTCTTATAGTTTTCTGCATACAGGTCTTTTGTCTCCTTAAGTAGGTTTATTCCTAGGAATTTTATTCCTTTTCTTGCAGTGGTTACTGGGAGTGTTTGCTTAATTTCTCTTTCAGATTTTTCGTTGTTAGTATATAAGAATGAAAGAGATTTCTGTGTATTAATTTTGTATCCTGCTACTTTACCAAATTCATTGATTAGTTCTAGTGGTTTTCTGGTAGCATGTTTATAGAATTCTCTATGTATAGTATCATGTCATCTGCAAACAGTGACAGCTTAACTTATTCTTTTCCAATTTGGATTCCTTTTATTTCTTTTTCTTCTCTGATTGCCATGGCTAAAACTTCCAAAAGTATGTTGAATAATTATGGTAAGATTGGGCATCCTTGTTCCTGATCTTAGAGGAAATGGTTTCAGTTTTTCACCATTTAGAATGATGTTGGCTGTGGGTTTGTCATATATGGCTTTTATTATTTTGAGGTAGGTTCCCTCTGTGCCCAGTTTCTTCAGAATTTTTATCATAAATGGGTGTTGAATTTTTTCAAAAGCTTTTTCTGCATCTATTGACATGGTCCTATGGTTTTTATCCTTCAATTTGTTAGTATGGTTTATCACATTGATTGATTTGCATATATTGAAGAATCCTAGCATTCCTGGGTAAACCCCACTCGATCATGGTGTATGATCCTTCTAGTGTGCTGTTGGGTTCTGTTTGCTAGTATTTTGTTGAGAATTTTTGCCTCTATGTACATCAGTGTTATTGGCCTGTAGTTTTCTTTTTCTGTGGTCTCTTTGTCTGGTTTTGATATCAAGGTGATGGTAGCCTCATAGAATGAGTTTGGGAGTGTTCCTCCCTCTGGTATATTTTGGAAGAGTTTGAGAAGGATAGATGTTAGCTCTTCTCTAAATGTTTGATAGAAATCACCTGTGAAACCATCTGGTCTTGGGCTTGAAAAGCCAATTTAAGAAAGAACTTGAAAGCTGCAAGAGAAAATAAATGGACTTATTATGTACAATGGATCCTCAATAATATTAAGAGCTGACTTTTCATTTGGAATCATGGAGACTAGAAAAAATGGGCGATATATTCAAAGTGCAGAAAGTTAAAGAATGTTAATCAAGAAGTCTGTATGCAGCAAAATTAACTTTCACAAATTAAGGAAAAATTAAGATATTACGAGATAAACAAACAAACAAAAAAAAGAGAGAGAGAAATTGTTGCTATCTGACTTGTTCTACAACAAATGGTGATACTAAAGATAATCTTTCCACATGAAATAGGAGGACAGTGAACAGTAACTTGTATCCATACAAAGCAATAAGAAGCGCCGTAATGAAAGGTAAATGTAACTACCTAGGTAAATGTGAAATAGTATAATTGTATTTTTGTTTGTAGTTCTTTTTTTCTCTTATCTGTAGCTGGTGGTACCTTGACCTATGACACCACTTCTCCTGTCACAGTAAAGTCTGCCATCAGAAGACTGAAGGAATTGAAGGACCAGTAGAAGTGCCACAATTTGATATGTTGCTAGCCTATAATAAATGGGTTAATTTATGTAACAAAAAGAAAAAATAAATAAAAGGAAACTAGACAGAGTAATAATTATACAACTGTCTTGATTAGCTTACAATGTATAAAGATGTAATTTGTATCAAATAATGTAAGAGCGAAAACTATGAAACTGTTAAAAGAAAGCATAGGAGTAGACGTATGTGATCTTGGGCTTAGCAATTGTTTCTTAGATATAATACTGAAAGAACAAGTGGTACCACAGAAAAAAACCCAGATAAACTGTACTCCATCAAAATTAAACCTTTGTGTTTCAAATTATACCATCAAGAAAGTAAAAATGACAACCCACCAAATGGGGGAAGATATATATGACAAAGATATTTTATCCAGAATAAAGAACTCCTAAAACTTCATAATAGGTGACATCAACAAGATGGTGGTATGGGATTTTCTAGTGCTTATCCCCTCCAAGAAATATGAATTTTAACAACTATCTGTGCACAAAAATACCCTCACAATAGCTAATGATTGCAGGTGAGGGATGGATCATCTGGGTGGATCATAGAATTTTTTTAAAAAGATACATTTAAGAGAGTAGGAAAGACAGTTTCTCATTACCCCCATTAACCATCCCCCAAGCCCAGGCAGCCAACATGGAGAGACACCCTCCCTTTGGAGGAAGGGGAGTGAAGTGCCCAGCTCCAGGCCAACTTCTGCACCCCCAGGTGGCTCCCATGGCCTCAGATTCCTGGCCTCCCCTGTGAACCCTGGCTTGGTACAGCCTTCTGTGAACCCATGGTCCTGGCTAGCTCTAATACCAGGCCAGCTCCCTTGGACCCAGACACCAGACCCATCCCTGTGGTCCCTGGTTCCTGATTGGATCCCACTGACCCAGGACCCAAACTGTTCACATGGACCCAGGTCCCAGGCCCATCATTGCAGACTCAAGTGTCAGGCCTGTCTTAGTGAATCCAGGCTCCAGTCTGTTCCCTGTGGGTCTAAACATCAGATCAGCCCAACTGCTGACCCAAGCACCATATGTGCCTTCCAAAGGACTATGGCAGTAAGCCTGTTTATAAACACCACCAGATGGCCCACCTAACTGACTGGTAAAAGGCTTTGCCTGCTGAAGCCAGTCTGCAAAGACTGGAAGAGGTGAATACTTCTTCAAATATTTAGACAACAATGCAAGGCCATAAAGATCATGAATAATGAAGGAAACATGAACCATCAAAAGAATCTAATAAAGCTCCAGTGACTGACCCTGGAGAAACGAAGTGCGATGAATTGTCTAAAAAAAATTTCAGAAAAATCCCCTTAAAGAATTTCAGGGAACTACAGGAAAACCAAGAAAGAAGGGGGGATCAAGATGGCAGAGTAGGAAAACCTTGAACTCACTTCCTCCTACCGGTACACCAAAATTACCACTACTTACAGAGAACTATCTATGAGAATGACCTGAAGACTAGCCTAAACGATTTTCCACATCTAAAGATATAAAGAAGGAACCACAATGAGATAGGTAGGAGGGGCAGAGACATGATCTAGTCAGGACCCCCACCCTGGCTTGGCAACCCACAGATGGGAGGGATATTACAATAGCAGTGGTCCTAGGAGTGAAGGGTCCAAGCCCCACATCAAGCTCCCCAGCTTGGGGTTCCTGTACTAAGAAGATGAGCCCCCAGAAAGTTGGGCTTTGAAAACCAGTGAGTCTTTCGTTTGGGAGAGCTGTAGAGCTATAGGAAACAGAGACTTTGCTCTTAAAAGGAGTTCTCCAAATCTTACCAACTCCAAGTCCCAGCACAGAGGCAATAGTTTGAAAGACACATGAGTCAGAACCACTTACTCATCTTGGAGAGCCTGCTGCAGTGGCAGGAGGTAGCTGGGTCTCTGTGTCAGGATTGAGACACTAATGGCATCTGTTTTGGAGAACTTGTTCTACCACATTGACCAGCACTGGCAAGCACCATTTTGGAATCCTCCCTCTAGACCATTAGCACTGAGAGCATGTCTCACTCACCAACAGGCCTGAAGCATCTATGCACTGCACAGTTAGCCATACGAGGAGTTGACCCCACCCACCAGTAGGCCCACAGCAGCTGCTCATGGCTGGAGACACAGCCAGCCAGGTTAGGGAGCCAGCCTCACTCATTTGTGGGCCTGCAGAAGCTACATGAGGCAGGACCTTGCAGCCAGCTGGGCTGGGAGCCAGCCTCATCTTCCAGCATATCCAAAGTAGTCAAACCTGCTACAACAGAAGGGCACATGCAGCCTACATAGGGGACACGCCTAGAGCATATAGCTCTGGTAGCCAAAAGGGAGCATGCTGCTGGGCCCCATAGGATGTCTCCTACATAAAGCCATTTCTCCAAGATTGGGAGGAGTAACAGACCTACCCAATGCATAGAAATGAACAGGGAATTAGGCAAAATGAGGAGACAGAAGAATATGCTTCAAATGAAGGAATAAGACAAAATCTCAGAAAAAGACCTAAACTAAGTGGAGATAATCAATTTACTCAATAAAGAGTTGAAGGTAATGATCATAAAGATACTCACCAATCTAGAGAGTAGAATGGATGAATGCAGTGAGAACTTCAACGAAGAATTAGAAAATGTAAAAAAAGCACCAAACAGAGCTGAGAATACAATAACTGAAATGAAAAATATACTACAAGGAATCAACAGTAGATTAGATGATACAGAAGAATAGATCTGGAAGATAGAGTAGTGGAAATCGCCTGATCTGAACAGAAAAAAGAATTTAAAAATATGAGGATAGTTTAAGGGACCTCTGGGACAACAGCAAGTATACTAAGATTCACATAATAGGCGTCCCAGAAGCAGAAGAGAGAGAGATAACGGGCAGAGAACTTATTTGATGAAAAAATAACAAAAAACTTCCCTAACTCGGGAAAGGAGGCAGACATCTAGGTCCAGGAAGAACAGAGAGTCCCAAACAAGATGTACCCAAAGAGGTCCACACCAAGACATTATAATTAAAATGACAAAGTAAAGATAAAGAGGGAATCTTAAAACCATCTTAAAAGTAAAGAAAAAACAACTGAGTATGAGCAAGAGAACTCCCATAAGACCATCAGTTGGCTTTTCAGCAGAAAATTTGCAATCCAGAATAGAATGGCACAATATTTTCAAAGTCTTGAAATGAAAAACCTACAACCAAGAATACTCTACCCAGCAAGGTTATGATTCAGAATTGAAGGAGATGTAAACAGTTTTACAGATAAACAAAAGCTAAAAGAGTTCATCACCATTAAACCAGCCTTACAAGAAAAGTTTTCCATATACAAGGGTGAGAATATAAGTTAACTGCAAAGCAAAAAAAAAAAAAAGAAAAAGAAAAAGAAAAAGAAACTAAGAGTTGCTTCTTTGAAAAGATAAGCAAAATTGATAAACCTTTAGTGTCTCATCAAGAAAAAAAAGAGAGAGGGCCCAAATAAATAAAATCAGAAATGAAAGAGAACTGACACTACAGAAATACAAAGGATTATAAGAGATTACTACAAACAATTACACCCCAACAATTTGGGCAATAGAGAAGAATGGATAAATTCCTAAAAATGTGCAGTCTTCCAAGACTGAACAGGAAGAAAGAGAAAATCTGAGCAGACCAATTCCTACTAATAAAATTGAATTATCAAATTGGAGTAATCAAAAACTCCAAAAAAAAAAAAATCTAGGAACAGCTTCATAGGGGGATTCTACCAAACATTTAAAGAAAAGTTAACACCTGTCCTTCTCAAAATATTCCAAAAAAATTGAAGAGGGATTGCTCTCAAACTTATTCCATGAGGCCAGCATCACTCTGATTCTAAAACCAGATAGACACCACAAAAAAAAGATAATTACAGGCTAATGTACTTGGTGAACATAGGTGCAGAAATCCTCAATAAATTATTAGGAAACCAAATTCAGCAATACATTAAAAGAATCATATACCATGATCAAGAGGGATTTATCACAAGATACAAGGCTGGTTCAATATCTGCAAATCAATCAATGTGATAGACCACATTAACAAAATGAAAGATGAAAACAGTGTGATCATCTCAGTAAATGCAGATAAATCTTTTGACAAAATTCAACATCCATTATGATAAAAACTCTCAATGAATAGGTATAAGGGAACGTACCTCAAAATAATAAAGGATATATATGAAAAATCCACAGCCAACGTCCTAATGGTGATAAGCTGAAGCGTTTACTCGAAGATCAGGAACAAGATAAGGATACTAACCCTCACCACTTTTATTCGACACAATATTGGAAGTCCTAACCACAGCAGTCAGACAAGAAAAAGAAATAAAAGGAATCCAAATTGGAAAGGAAGAGTAAAACTTTCATTATTTGCAGATGACATGATATTATATATAGAAAACCCTGAAGATTCCACCAGAAACTATTAGGACTAATAAATGAATTTAGTATATTTGCAGGATACAAAATTAATATACAAATATCAGTTGCATTTCTGTACACTAATAAGAAACTATCAGAAAGAGAAATTAAGAATACAATCTCCTTTACAATTGCATTAAAAAGAATAAAATACCCAGGAATAAATCTAACGAAAGAGATGAAAGACCTGTACACTGAATACTGTAATACATTGATGGAAGAAATTGAAGATGACACAAATAAATGGAAAGATATACCATGCTCATGGATTGAAAGAATTAATATTGTTAAAATAACCATACTACCCAAGACAATCTACAGATTAGATGCAATCTGTATCAAAATACTAATGGCATTTTTCACAGTAATAGAACAAATAATCCTAAAATTTGAATGAAACCACAAAAGAGTTTGAATAACCAAAGCAATCTTGAGAAAGAAAAACAAAGCTGCAGATATCACACTACCTGATTTTTAACTATATTACAAAGCCACAGTAATCAAAACAGTATGGTACTGGCACAAAAAACAGACATATAGATCACTGGAACAGAATAGAGAGTGCAGAAATAAACCCACACTTACATGGTCAATTAGTCTACAATAAAGGAGATAAGAATATACAGTGGGAAAAAGACAGCCTTTTCAATAAACAGTGTGGGGAAAGTTGGATGGCTACATGTAAAATAATGAATTGGGCCATTTTTTCAAACCATACCAAAATAGACTCAAAATGGATTAAAGACTTATAAGACATGAAACCATAAAACTTCTTGAAGAAAACATAGGCAGTATGCTTTTTGACATTGTTCTTAGCAATATTTTTTGGAATTTTCTCCTCAGGGAAGGGAAACAAAAGCAAAAATAAACAAATGTGACTACACCAAACTAAAATGCTTCTGCACAGTGAAGGGAACTATGATCAAAGTAAAAAGGTAACACACTGAATAGGAGAAGGTATTTGTATATGACATATCTGATAAGGGTTAATATCCAAAGTATATAAAGAACCCATACAACTCAATATAAAAAAAATCCAAACAATCTGATTAAAAAATGCACAGGGACCTGAATAGACATTTTTGCAAAGAAGCCATATATATGGCCAACAGACACATGAAAATATGCCAGCATAATTAATCATCAAGGAAATGCAAATCCAAACTACAAGAAGATATCACCTCACACTTACCAGAATAACTATCATCAAAAAGACAACAAATAGCAAGTGTTGTTGAGGATGTGGAGAAAAGGAAACCCTAGTCCCTGTTGGTGGGATTGTAAATAGCTGCAGCCACTGTGGAAAACAGTATGGAGTTTCCTCAAAACAATTAAAAATAGGACTACCGTACAATCTAGCAATTTCACTTCTGGGTATTTACATGAAGAAAACAAAATACCAATTTAAAAGATATATGCCTACTAATGTTCATTGCAGCACTATTTATAATAGCCAATATTTGGAAGCAACCTAAGTGTCCATCAATATGTGAATAGATACAGAAGACGTGGAATATAGATATAGATGTAGATATAGATATAGACACACAATGGAATATTACTCAGCCCTAAAAGGAATGAAATCTTGCCATTTGTGACAACATGGATTCATCTAGAAGTTATTGTGTAAAGTGAAATAAGTCGGACAGTGAAGACAAACACCATATGATCTCACATATATGTGGAATCTAAAAAACAAAACAAAGGAAGAAAGAAAACAAAACAAAAATAAATTCTGATACAGACAAAAAACTGTTGGTTGCCAGCTGGCAGACAAGTGGAGGAATGGCTAAAATAAGTGGAGGGACTTTAGAGGTACTAACTTCCAGCTATAAAATAAGTAAGTCACAGGATGTAATATACAACATAAGGAATATGGTCAATAATACTGTAATAATTTTGTGTGGGGACACATGATTACTACTAGACTTTTCATGGTGATCATTTTGTAATGTATTTAAATATCAAATCACTATGTTGTACACCTGAAACTAACGTACTATTGTACGCCAAGTATATTTCAATAAAAAGTACACAAACAGAAAACTAAATGAAATTAGGAATGAATACATAAAAAAAGAGAAGTTCAACGAAGAAGTAGAAACCATTAAAAAAAAAACCCCAAAAGAAATCCTACAGTTGAAGGATACATTACTGAACTGAAGATTCTATAGAGAGGTTCGACATCAAACTCTACCCATCAGTAGAGCTAAGATACCATTTATTTAAAATCATCCAGTCACAGGAGCAAAAGGAAATGAGAATGAAAAAGAGTAAAAAGTGTAAAGAAAGACTATGTGAATTATGGGATACTTATAAGTGAAACAGTGACACATTAGTGAAGTCCCTGAAGGAGAAGGGATTATAAAAAGGCAGAAAGCTTATTTAAGAAATGATGGCTGATCCAATAAAAACTAGAAAAAAAAAGCAATTAAAAATAAAATAAAATAGACTTTATATCTACTAGATGTTTTATTTAAGTTTCATGGTAACTGCAAAGCAAAAATCTACACAAAATTAGATACACAAAAGATAAAGTGAAGGAAATTAAAGCATACCACTGTGGAAAATTATCTATTTATACAGAAAGACAAAGAGGAAGAAGGAAACACAGGAATGATAAAACAGCTAGAAAACAATAAGATGCCATTAGTAAGTGCTTACCTTAGAATAATTACTTTAATGTAAATTGGTGAAATTCTCCAATCAAAATGCATAGAGTGGCTGAATGGATTAAAAAGCATGACTCAGGGCTTCCCTGGTGGCGCAGTGGTTGCGCGTCCGCCTGCCGATGCAGGGGAACCGGGTTCGCGCCCCAGTCTGGGAGGATCCCACATGCCGCGGAGTGGCTGGGCCCGTGAGCCATGGCCACTGAGCCTGCGCGTCCGGAGCCTGTGCTCCGCAATGGGAGAGGCCACAACAGAGGGAGGCCCGCATACCACAAAAAAAAAAAAAAAAAAAAGGCATGACTCAAATTCTGTGTTGCCTACAAGAGACCTACTTCAGCTTTAAGGACACACATAGGCTCAAGAGAAGTAATAGAAAGAGATATTCCATGCATTGGAAACAAAAAGAGTGCAGAGTAGCTATACATAACAAAGTAGTCTTCAAACAAAAATTATTAACAAGAGATACAGGTGGTCATTATGTCATGATAAAGTGATAAAAGGGTCATTTCATCAGGGTATATAACAATTGTAAATATATATTCATCCAACATTGGACCAACTAAATATATTAAACAAATGCTCACAGAACTGAAGAAATAGACAACAGTACAATAATAATAGGGGATTTTCATACCGCATTGTCAACAATGGATAGATCACCCAGACAGAATATTAGCAAGGAAACATTGTGCTTGAACTGTACTTTAAACCAAATAGGCCTAAAAGACATGTACAGAACATTCCATCCAACATCAGGAGAATACACATATTTCTCACACTTAAGGTATATTCTCCAAGACAGATCTTATGTTAGGCTGCAGAATAGCCTTAGCAAATGTAAGAAAATTGAAGTCATATGAAGTGTCTTTTCTGACCACATGGTATTAAGCTAGAAATTAATAACAGGATGAAAATTGGAAAATTCACAAATACTTGGAAGTTAAACAATACACTCCTGAAGAACTTTGGGTCAAATAAGAAATCAAACAGAAATAAAAAATATCAGGAAACAAATGAAAATGGAAACATAACATACCAAAACTTATGGGGTGCAGCAAAAGCACTTCTAAGAGGTATGTTTACAGTGATAAACACTTATGTTGGGAGAAAAGAAAGATCACAAATAAACAACCTAACTTTACACCTCAAGGTGTAAACAAACTAACCCCAAAGTTAGCAGAAGGAAGGAAATCACAAAGATGAGAGCATAAAAAAAAGAGATCACAAAAATAATAGAAAAGGTCTTGAAAGTAAGAGCCATTTTTTTATGAAAAGTTAAACAAAATTGACTAACTGTTAGCCAACTAACAAATAGAAAAGTCTTAAAATCAGAAAGAGAAGATATTACAGCTGATACCACAGAAGTGCAAAGAATCATGAGTGGCTACTATAAATAATTATATACCAACAAATTGCATAACCTTGAAAAAATGGATAAATTCCTAGAACTACAACATATCAACACTAAATTGTGAAGAAATGGATAATCTGAACAGCTAAAAGTAAGGTGATTGAATCAGTAACTAAAAACCTTCCAACAAAGAAAAGTTCAGGACCAGATGGCTTCACTGGTATTTTCTACCAAATATTAAAAGAATTCATGCCAATCTTTTTCAAACACTTTTTAAAAATGGAAGAGGTGGGAAGACTCCCAAACTCTTTATGAGGCCAGCATTAGTCTTATACCAAAGCCAGATAAAGACACTACAAGAAACAACAGCAACAGCAAAACCACAGGCCTACTTCCTGATGAATATAAATGCAAAAATTCTTAGTAAAATACTAGCAAACTAAATTCACATGCGAAAGAATGACAATGGACCCCTCTCTCACACCACTCACAAAAAATAACTTGCAATGGATTAAAGGCTTAAGCATAAAATCTGAAACAAAAAGCTCCTAGAAGAAAACATAGGGAAAAATCTCCTTGATGTTGGTCTTGACAGTGATTTTATTGGATCTGACATAAAAAGTGCACACAACAAAGATAAAAATAACCAAGGGGGACTATGTCAAACTAAAATCTTTTGTACAGCAAATAAAACTATCAACAAAATGAAAAGGCAGCCTGTGGAATGGGAGAAAAATTACAAACCATTTATCTGATAAGTGCTTAATATACAAAATATATAATTAACTCATACAATTCAATAGCAAAAAAATCAAATAATCTGATTAAAAATGGTCATAGAACCTGAAGAGACATTTTTTCAAGGAAGACATACAAATGGCCAACATGTACATGAAAAGGTGTTTAACATTACGAATCATCAGGAAAGTGCAAGTCAAAGCAGCAATGAGATATCTTCTCATAATATGTATTAGAATGGCACAATATATATGTGTATTGTTCATCATGTTACATATCATAAACTTACACAATGTTATATACCAATTATATCTCAATAAAGTTTGGAAAAACCCTGTATAATAATTAAACTCATTTCTTCAAAGATCATATAAAGATGGCCAATAAGCCCATAAAATGATGCTCAAAACATTAGCATTTAGTGAAATGCAAATCAAAACTACAAGTAGATGCTGCTTGATACCCACTAGGAAGGTTATAATCTAAGACAGAATATAACAAGTGTTGGCAGGAGTGGAGAAATTGGAACTCTCACACATTGTTGGTGGGATTGTAAAATCATACAGCTACTTTGGAAAATAGGCAGTTCCTTGAAATGTTAAACATATGACCCATGTGTCCGAGCAGTTCCAACCCCATATATACCAAATACACACACACGCATATAAGGTGGCGAGCTTAATTGATAAATGTTGTGTTTCTTCTGACTGCTCCACTGACAGGCCATTCCCTGTCTTGCTCCCTCTCTTCACTTCTCCCTATTACTTAAGACAAAACAATATTGAAATTAGTCCAATTAACAACCCTACAATGGCCTCTAAGTATTTAAGTGAAAGAAAGAACTGCTCATCTCTCACTTTAAATCAAAAACTAGAAATGATTATTATGGTTAGTGAGGATGGCATGTCGAAAGCAGAGATAGGCCGAAAGCTAGGCCTCTTGCTCCAAACAGGTAGCCAGGTTATGAATGCAAAGGAAAAGTTCTTGAAGGAAATTAAAAGTGGTACTCCAGTGAACACAAGAATGATAAAGTGAAACAGGCTTACTGCTAATATGGAGAAAGTTTTAGTAGTCTGGATAGAAGATCAAACCAGCCACAACAATTCCTTAAGCTGAAGCCTAATCCAAAGCAAGGGCCTAACTCTCTTCAATTCTATGAAGATTGAGAGAGGTGAGGAGGCTTCAGAAGAAAAGCTTGAACTTAGCAGATGTTGGTTTATGAGGTTTAAGGAAAGAAGCTGTCCTCATAACATAAAAGTACAAGGTGAAGTTGCAAGTGCTGATGTAGAAACTGCAGTAAGTTATCCAGAAGATCTAGCTAAGATAATGAAGGTGGCTACACTAAACAAATATTTGCAATGGAGACAAAACAGCCTTCTGCTGGAGGAAGATGCCATCTAGGCCTTTCATAGCTTAAGAGGAGAAGTCAATGCCTGGCTTCAAAGCTTCAAAAGACAGGCTGACTCTCTTGTTAGGGGCTAATGCAGCTGGTGGCTTTAAGTTGAAGATAAAGCTCATTTACCATTCTGAAAATCCTAGGGCCCTTAAGAATTATGCTGCGCCTGTGCTCTATAAATGAAACAACAAAGCCTGGATGACAGCACATCTGTATACAACATGGTTTACTGAATATTTAAAGTCCTGTTGGAAAAAATTGTTCAGAAAAAAAGATTCCTTTCAAAATAGTACTGCTCATTGACAATGCACCTGGTCCCCCAAGAGCTTGGATGGAGAAGTACAATGAGATTAATGTTGTTTTCATGCCTGCTAACACAACATCCATTCTGCAGCCCATGTATCAAGGAGTATTTTGACTTTCAAGTCTTATTATTTAAGAAATACATTTTGAGGCCAATGAAGGATCCTTGTGGTAAAGGAAATGTTCTGTACCTCGGTCATATCAATGTTGATTTTCCGATTGCGAGATTGTACTATATTTTTACAAGATGTTACCAACGGGTGCTCAGAACATCCACATATTATTTCTTACAGTTGAATGTGAATCTACAATTATCTTTACAAAAAAAAACCTTAAAAAGAAGAAATAAATTTGTAGGGCTATAGCTGTCATAGACAGTAATTCCTCTGATGGATCTGGGCAAAGGCAATTGAAAACCTTATGGAAATGATTCACCATTCTAGATGCCATTAAGAACATTTGTGATTCATAGGAAGAGGTAAAAAATATCAACATTAATAGGAGTTTGGAAGAAATTGATTCCAACCCTCACGGATGACCTGAGGGGTTCAAGACTTCACTGGAGGAAGTAACTGCAGATGTGGTGTATGTAGCAAGAGAACTAGAATTAGAAGTGGAGCCTGAAGATGTGACTGAATCACTGCAATCTCATGGTAAAACATTAATGGATGAGGAGCTGTTTCTTATGGATGAGCAAAGCAAAATGGTTTCTTGAAATAGAATCTACTCTTCGTGAAGATGCTGTGAAGATTGTTGAAATTACAACAGAGGATTTAGAATAGTACATAAACTTAGTTGATAAAGCAGCAGCAGGGTTTGAGAGGATGGACTCCAGTTTTGAAAATTCTACTGTGGGTAAAATACTTTCGAACAGCATTGCATACTACAGAGATATTGTTTGTGAAAGGAAAGAGTAATCTATGCAATAAACTTCACGGTTGTCTTATTTTAAGAAATTGCCACAGCCCCGCCCACCCTTCAGCAACCACCACCCTGATCAGTCAGCAGCCATCAGCACTGAGGTGAGACTGTCCACCAGCAAAAGATTATGACTTGCTAAAGTGTAAGATGGTGGTTAGCACTTTTTAACAATAAAGTATTTTAAAATTAAGTTATGTACAGTGTTGTTTTAGACATAACGCTATTACATACTTAATAGACTACAGTATAGTGTAAAACATAATTTTTATATGCATTGGGAAACCAAGAAATTTGTGTTACTCGCTTTTGTTGTGATATTCACTTTATTGTGGTGGTCTAGAACTGAACCTGCAATATCTCTGAGGTATGCCTATACATAGGAGTGTAATTATCTTGTCATAGGGTAGGTAAATCTTTGGTTTTGTAAGAAACTGCAACACTTTTTTCTGAAGCAGTTGTACCATTTTACGGTCACCAACAAATGTATGAGACTTCCAGTTATGGGAATCTTAGCCTTTGGTAGATGTGTAGTGACATATCATGGTGGTTTAATTTTCATTTTCCTCATAAATATAAGTTTAAGTATTTTTTCCTGTGGTTACTGGCCTTTGTGTCTATTAAAATATTTTGCCCATTTTTAAATTGGATTGTCTTTTTATTATTGAGTTGTAGTTTTTAAAAATTATTTTTATTTTTCCTGCTTCCTATTAAAGTGTAAACACTTCCTATATTATCTTATTCATCTTTCACAAAAACCTGATAAAATAGGTGTTGTTATCTCCATTTTAGGTATGAGGAAGCTAAGGTCTATGTTGGTTAAGTGACTTACCCATAGTCTCATAAGCAATGAATGATAGGACTCTGATACAGGGGTGTCTAGCAGTAAAATCTTATGCATTTAACTACTACATTATACTACAAATAATAAATAGTATGGGACTTCATGTGAGAAAGAGGTCTCTGTGGGCTGAGAGGGCTAAGATAAGTGGAAATAATGGATTTTGATGAACAACTGAAATTTAGATAACCATGTATTTAGTAGTAGGTGTGGGGTGGGGTGTAGACATTTATAAAAATACCTCCGTGAAGTAGATAAATATATACCTATTTGGAGTAATAATAAAGAGATAGATCAGAAATTGACCTTCATGTTCTAAGAGTATTTGAAGCCAGAAACTTTAACAAGTAATTTCTGAGATTCTCAGTGCATTACAACTTATAAGAAATAAAATGTTCTTCTTTATTCTTTAAATATTACTCTGTGTCCTCTACTGCTAAAGTGGTTTGGCTTCCACAACTGTGAATTAATAAAGTATTGATTTTACTTAATACTTTTATTTAATGGGAATTTAAAAAAATTGGGTACTACTGTTCTTGAAATAAGTTGGGTCCAGTTTAGAACCACAGGATATATATATATATTAAATTTATTTATTTATTGGCTGCATTGGGTCTTCGTTGCTCTGTGCAGGCTTTCTCTAGTTGCGGTTAGCGAGGGCTACTCTTCGTTGTGGTGCACAGGCTTCTCGTTGCGATGGCTCCTCTTGTTGTGGAGCACAGGCTCTAGGTACATGGGCTTCAGCAGTTATGGCACGTGGGCTCAGTAGTTGTGGCTCGCAGGCTCTAGAGCACAGGCTCAGTAGTTGTGGTGCACAGGCTTAGTTGTTCTGCGGCATGTGGGATCCTTCCAGACCAGGGCTCAAACCCGTGTCCCCTGCGTTGTCAGGCAGATTCTTAACTACTGCACCACCAGGGAAGTACCCAGAACCACAGGATATTTTAACTTAAGAAATTAGGACAACTTCAGCGATTATAGAACAGTAAGGATGGTAGGGCATTTAAGTTAGCTCAGTTTTGTGGCTGAACTCCTGAGAGAGATTCTAGGAGATATTCAAAGTCCTGTCAGAAGTTCAGGGAAGAGAATCATATAGATGTATAAAGTTCTGTTGGTAGAGGCCCGTGAACAATGGTACTTTTTTTCCTGGTATATTTAGTGATACCCTCTATTCCCATTTTAAAGCAGTGCAAGAATTTCTCCTTTGGTAGTTCTGCTTTGCAGTTACCCATCTGGTTGGTGGTTCATGCTCTGAGCTAGTAAATAGTATACCTTAAGAAAAATGCAGCTGAGTCTTTCTGTTAATTTGAATGAAACTAATTTCACATAAATTAATGTGTTCTTTTTATGCTCTTTAACCTTTTGTGACATTTTAGGGCTTGGATTTTTTGTGTTAATCCGTGTCTGCTTCTACTATTAGATGCCTATGATTCTTTCCCTGGCATTCTGCTCAGTAAGTACATATCCTGTGAGGCAATGTATGTGCTGAGAAGACTTGAGTTCAACTTAAGGACAACTGACAGAGGGGGCCTTGTTTGTGCTCTGAGCTATGTGATTTTAAAATAAAGTGATGGGCTTCCCTGGTGGCGCAGTGGTTGCGCGTCCGTCTGCCGATGCAGGGGACACGGGTTCGTGCCCCGATCCGGGAAGATCCCACATGCCGCAGAGCGGCTGGGCCCGTGAGCCATGGCCGCTGAGCCTGCGCGTCCGGAGCCTGTGCTCCGCAATGGGAGAGGCCACAACAGTGAGAGGCCCACGTACCACACACACACAAAAATAAAATAAAATAAAATAAATTAAAATAAAGTGATTAGAGGAATGAGGTATAAGGGAAGAAAGATGGTCAGACATCAATTAAGAGAAACCTCACACATCTCTTTTGCTTCTGGCTGATGTTAAGTTGGTAAGCAGGTAAACTGCCTGTTCTTCTGTCACTCTGTGTGCATTCTTATCAGTGTTTATATAATATTGCCATTAAAGTCCACTAGACTGCATTATTTGGATAATAAAGCCAACTGGTTGAATTTCCTATGATCATTGTTTTATTTTTATTATTTTTTTAACATCTTTATTGGAGTATAATTGCTTTACAATGGTGTGTTAGTTTCTGCTTTATAACAAAGTGAATCAGCTATACATATACATATGTACCTATATCTCTTCCCTCTTGCATCTCCCTCCCTCCCACCCTCCCTATCCTACCCTTCTAGGTGGTCACAAAGCACCAAGCTGATCTCCCTGTGCTATGCGGCTGCTTCCCACTAGCTATCTATAATACATTTGGTAGTGTATATATGTCCATGCCATGCTCTCAGTTCATCCCAGCTTACCCTTCCCCCTCCTCTTGTCCTCAAGTCCGTTCTCTACATCTGCGTCTTTATCATTGTTTTAAAGGAACTTATACGTCTGAACCTGAGTGAGGTCCATTTGAAAATAGGTCCAATTTTTTTCATATTGTCAAATTCCTACGTAGAAGACATTATAGCTCCATGTGGGGACAAAAAAATTTTTCTTTGGCGTTATTATCAAGGTAAAATGGCTTCTTTATGAATCAGAGTCACCTATGAAAACTAAAACAATGGTAGATATGTGAGCAAGATTGGCACTTAGGCATTCGGTTGTATTGACTTTTATAGAAGTTGCAGCAAGTTATTTTGTTGCTTACACATGAGCTAATATTCCTTTAGTGACTGCAGCTTTCTCTTTCTGGAGTTCACTTCTTATATGGAGCACATTTTTACCGCTTGTATTATTCAAGAGGCTTAAGACAGCCCTTATATTAAACTTTAAATACTCTATCTCCAAAGTTTATCCAAGAAATAGAATGATGAACTTAATCTCTGCAATTTTGCAATTAGTGTATTAAGTACTATTTTTGGTATCACTGTGCTCTGCAAGTCATCTGGTTAATGTGTTTCCTTTTGTAGGATTTTATCAGAGCATAGCAATTGGAAAACAAAATAAATATTAACAGACTTTTCTTTGTGCTTGCATTTGGTTATAAGGAAAACTTTTTCCATTTGCCATTTTTATCCTTTTAAAAAGTGCTCCCTTAAAATGAGTGGATTTAAGGATTTTGTATTTTAAAGGCGCAATGTGTCTATATGAATAGAAGCATTTATCCGAATAGATTCTCTAGAAGGATAATTTTTAATTTTTGTAGAAGCATGCACTGTGAAAAAAGGAGAAATCAGGTTCTGTATTTTCAGCTTTTTCCTGACAAATACTGGTGTTGTAAATTATCCAGCTGTTCCTCTTCTGTATGGATTTTGTAGTACTCATAGCGATTTATAGGTCTAGAGTGCAGCTGCTGAAAGTCATTTATTCTCAGTTCTGTATTAAATCCATCATATACAAATACATTAGCATTCAATACATAGCTCAAGGACTTAAGACATTTATTCCCTTCTGAGTTGCTGTCCTGAAAATATTTGTAGGCTATACTGAAAGAGCATCCAGAAATTATTGGGTTGATATGTACTTTTAGAAGGGCTCCTTTTAGTATTTCTATTTAGAGTATTTGAAATCCACTCATTTATTGAGACAAAAGGAACAGTCAAAATGAGTCTCCTTGTCAACATTAACAGATTGGTAATACTAATGTGCTTACTTTTGACAAATTAGGACCTCAGCTTGCTCTGCTCATTTGCTGCTCCTGCCATATGTCTACTATTCAGATATGTTTGTATTTCAGAAACTTAATTAATTGCAGTTTTTTTTTTGAGGAGCCCCTGTTTGAAAATAACTAAGGGAAATTTTCACATCTACTTTAGTTCTTTCTTTTCTACCTTAAGACATTCCTCCTTTAGGTGAATAGGAACTGTTTTGACCAATAGTATAATTATAGAGCTTATAAAGATCAATGTGTATATTGCTTGTTTATGTATTTTTTTTTTACAACACTCACGCTGTTTACAACATTTTGATGCAAATTTGAAATGTCCTCATTGTTTGAGAATGATGATATTTCTCAAAAATGTATGTCAAGGTATCTACTCAGAGAATGTGATTTTCTCTTTATTATCTATTAATGTTAAATAAAGCATAGCTCTTGTTTCTTCTCTTTTAATCCTCCCCATGTACATTTTCAGATTAATTTCCCTTAATATAATTCTGGACAGGTCACTTGTTTCTCAAAACCTTTAATTGACACCAACATTTCTGTTATATGAATTATAAAATGGCTAACTTGATCCTCAAAGAGCCCTATGATCTCCCAAAATATTTTCTTTCTTTATTTTTTACTACTTCTTTTCACCCACCTTAAGATCCAACCAAAATGACTTGCTCAACTGACATGTGCTGCACTTTCCATCTTATATTCTTTATTGATATTATTATTTTACTCCAATATAATTCTCCTCTCTCTAGCTTCACATGTTCAATTTCAGCCGATGTTCAAAGACCATCTGCTCCCCTGGTCCTCTGAATTATAACTAATTTTCATTTCTCTTCCCTTTTTCTACCTCTTTTATGCCCCTATATAATTTTCCACTTTACTATGGTAATTGCTATGAGCATCTTATGTTCCTCACAAGATTATAAATTCCGGGACGATAGAGAGTGAAATATCTTAACTTTTATCTCCGGCAAAGCTTAGGGCAATCTTATACACATATATAATAGTTGTTTAATTAATATTTATTGCATTTAACAGGAATTTGTGGTTACATTAATAAAATCCTGGATTGACTGAAGATTAAGAATAAAATGTTCAGTGTTTTTTGAAAATGATCCTGAGATGTGCATTACCCAGTCTTAGTAAGTACAGTATTGCATATTGAAAGTAACTTATTTTTGATAATGATTGAGATTCTTTTTTTCCAGCTTTGTTGAGGTATAATTGATGTATAACACTGTGTAAGTTTAAGGTTTGCAAGGTGATGATTTGACACACTTATATATTGCTAAATGATTGCCACTGTAACATTAGATAACACCTGCATCACGTCACATAATTACCTTTTTTTCTTATTAATCTATTTTTAAAAAATTGTTTATACAGCACGTTCTTATTAGTAATCAGTTTTATACACATCAGTGTATACATGTCAATCCCAATCGCCCAGTTCATCACACCTCCACCCGCAGCCCCCTGCCGCTTTCCCCCCTTGGTGTCCATACATTTGTTCTCTACATCTGTGTCTCAATTTCTGCCCTGCAGACTGGTTCATCTGTACCATTTTTCTAGGTTTCACATATATGCATTAAAATACGATATTTGTTTTTCTCTTTCTGACTTACTTCACTCTGTATGACAGTCTCTAGATCCATCCACATCTCAACAAATGACCCAATTTCGTTCCTTTTTATGGCTGAGTAATATTCCATTGTATATGTGTACCACAACTTCTTTATACATTCGTCTGTCGATGGGCATTTACGTTGCTTCCATGACTTTGCTATTGTAAATAGAACTGCAATGAACATTGAGGTCCATGTGTCTTTTTGAATTATGCTTTTCTCTGGGTATATGCCCAGTAGTGGGATTGCTGGATCATATGGTAATTCTATTTTTCGTTTTTTAAGGAACCTCCATACTGTTCTCCGTAGTGGCTGTATCCATTTACATTCTCACCAACAGTGCAAGAGGGTTTCCTTTTCTCCACACCCTCTCCAACATTTGTTGTTTGTAGATTTTCTGATGATGCCCATTCTAACCGGTGTGAGGTGATACCTCATTGTAGTTTTGATTT
>NC_041233.1:19806614-19808554 GCF_002837175.3 Physeter macrocephalus | reverse complement strand
GTCTTTTGTGTCTCCATACAAATTTTAAGATTTTTTGTTCTGGTTCTGTAAAAAATGCCATTGGTAATTTAATAGGGATTGCATTGAATCTGTAGATTGCTTTGGGTAGTATAGTCATTTTCACAATATTAATTCTTCCAATCCAAGAACATGGTATATCTCTCCATCTGTTGGTATCATCTTTAATTTCTTTCATCAGTGTCTTATAATTTTCTGCATACAGGTATTTTGTCTCCTGAGGTAGGTTTATTCCTAGGTATTTTATTCTTTTTGTTGCAATAGTAAATGGGAGTGTTTCCTTAATTTCTCTTTCAGATTTTTCATCATTAGTATATAGGAATTCAAGAGATTTCTGTGGGTTAATTTTGTATCCTGCAACTTTACCAAATTCATTGGTTAGCTCTAGTCGTTTTCTGGTGGCATCTTTAGGATTCTCTATGTATAGTATCATGTCATCTGCAAACAGTGACAGTTTTACTTCTTCTTTTCCAATTTGTATTCTTTTTATTTCTTTTCCTTCTCTGATTGCCATGGCTAGGACTTCCAAAACTATGTTGAATAATAGTGGTGAGAGTAGACATCCTTGTCTTGTTCCTGATCTTAGACGAAATTCTTTCAGTTTTTCCATCATTGAGAATGATGTTTGCTGTGGACTTGTCGTATATGGCCTTTATTATGTTGAGGTAGGTTCCCTCTATGCCCACTTTCTGGAGAGTTTTTATCATAAATGGCTGTTGAATTTTGTCAAAAGCTTTTTCTGCATCTTTTGAGATGATCATATAGTTTTTATTCTTCTATTTCTTAATATGGTGTATCAGATTGATTGATTGCATATATTGAAGAATCCTTGCATCCCTGGGATAAATCCCACTTGATCATGGTGTATGATCCTTTTAATGTGTTGTTGGATTGTGTTTGCTAGTATTTTGTTGAGGACTTTTGGATCTATATTCATGAGTGATATTGGTCTGTAATTTTCTTTCTTTGTAGTATCTTTGTCTGGTTTTGGTATCAGGGTGATGGTGGCCTCATACAATGAGTTTGGGAGTGTTCCTTCCTCTGCAATGTTTTGGAAAAGTTTGAGAAAAATGGGTGTTAGCTCTTCTCTAAATGTTTGATAGAATTCACTTGTGAAGCCATCTGGTCCTTGTCTTTTGTTTGTTGGAAGATTTAAAATCACAGTTTCAATTTCATTACTTGTGATTGGTCTGTTCATATTTTCTGTTTCTTCCTGGTTCAGTCTTTGGAGGTTATACCTTTCTAAGAATTTATCCATTTCTCCCAGGTTGTCCATTTTATTGGCATAGAGTTGCGTGTAGTAGTCTCTTAGGATGCTTTGTATTTCTGTGGTGTATGTTGTAACTTCTCCTCTTTCATTTGTAATTTTATTGATTTGAGTCCTCCCTCTTTTTCTTAATGAGTCTGGCTAATGGTGTATCAATTTTGTTTATCTTCTCAAAGAACCAGCTTTTAGTTTTATTGATCTTTGCTATTGTTTTCTTTTTTTCTATTTCATTTTTTTCTGCTCTGATCTTTATGATTTCTTTCCTTCTGCTAATCTTGGGTTTTGTTTGTTCTTCTTTCTCTAGTTCCTTTAGGTGTAACGTTAGATTGTTTATTTGAGATTTTTCTTGTTTCTTGAGGTAGGCTTGTATAGCTATAAACTTCCCTCTTAGAACTACTTTTGCTGCATCCCATAGGTTTTGGATCATCGGGTTTTCATTGTCATTTGTCTCTAGGTATTTTTTGATTTCTTCTTTGATTTCTTCAGTGATCTCTTGGTTATTTAGTAACGTATTGTTAGCCTCCATGTATTTGTGTTTTTTACGGGTTTTTCCCTGTAATTCATTTCTAATCTCAGAGCGCTGCGGTCAGAAAAATATGCTTAATATGATTTCAATTTCCTTAAATTTACTGAGGCTTGATTTGTGACCCAAGAT
>NC_041233.1:19805964-19806554 GCF_002837175.3 Physeter macrocephalus | reverse complement strand
TCCCTTCACTTTCAGTCTGTATGTGTCCCTAGGTCTGAAGTGGGTCTCTAGTAGGCAGCATATATAGGGGACTTGTTTTTGTTCCCATTCAGCCAGTCTTTGTCTTTTGGTTGGAGCATTTAATCCATTTATGGTTAAAGTAATTATCAATATGTATGTTCCTGTTACTATTGTCTTAATTGTTTTGGCTTTGTTTTTGTAGGTCTTTTCCTTTATTTGTCATTTTTCCCTTGCTGCTTTCAATAATTTTTCTTTGTCTTTGACTTTTTCCAATTTGATTACTATGTGTCTCGGTGTGTTTCTGCTTGGGTTTATCCTGTATGGGACTCTCTGTGCTTCCTGGACTTGGGTGGCCATTTCCTTTCCCATGTTAGGGAAGTTTTTGACTATAATCTCTTCAAATATTTTCTCGGGTCCTTTCTCTCTCTCTTCTCCTTCTGGGACCCCTATAATGTGAATGTTGTTGCGTTTAATGTTGTCCCAGAGGTCTCTTAGGCTGTCTTCATTTCTTTTCATTCTTTTTTCTTTATTCTGTTCCACAGCAGTGAATTCCACCGTTCTGTCTTCCAGGTCACTTATCCGTTCTTTTG
>NC_041233.1:19789650-19805874 GCF_002837175.3 Physeter macrocephalus | reverse complement strand
TTGTTCATCTCTGTTTGTTTGTTCTTTAATTCTTCTAGGTCTTTGTTAAACATTTCTTGCATCTTCTCGATCTTTGCCTCCATTCTTTTTCCAAGGTCCTGGATCATGTTCACTATCATTATTCTGAATTCTTTTTCTGGAAGGTTACCTATCTCCACTTCATTTAATTGTATTTCTGGGGTTTTATCTTGTTCCTTCATCTTGTACGTAGCCCTCTGCCTTTCCATCTTGTCTATCTTTCTGTGAAACTTCTGTATATAAGGACAAAATTGTTTGTTTCACATCAATTTTGTTACATATTTTTGCTTATGGCTTTGTATGTAACAAGAACCCAGTTGCCAAGCTATTTGTTGTACTTTTGCACTTTCTGATTAAATTATAGACTGCAAATAATGGCTTTCAGAATGAGGGACTTCCAGCAGATGCTAACAATAACAGTAGCACAAATTGAAAACTTCCCAAAACTTTCAAGAAAAAAAAATTTTTTCTCATGATAAAACCGAAGTGAATAGATAATTAGAAGAAAGCTTTTCCCTGCAGGGAGCCAAGTAACTATATTTTAGTACCAACGTACATTATTTTCATTGTGAATCCATTTTTTATTGCATGTTCAGATGTCCCTCTCTGCTTTTTTGTAGCATTAACTGCAATGATGTTCTTTTGGAGATCATGAAAATATAATTAAAGGAGATTTTTAAGCAAAGAAACAAAAATTATGGCTATCTCCATAATTAACTTTTGTGTGTGTGTGTGTGTGTGTGTGTGTGTGTGTGAGAAGAGAACATTTAAAATCTACTCTCTTAGCAACTTTCAAGTTTGTAGTATAGTATTAATAAGTATAATCACTATGCTATACATTAGATCTCTACAATAATGATTGAGATTCCTAAAGCACCCAGATGACCACACTAAAAATTCTCATTATAAAAAAACAAAACAAAATATGGTGGGGCTCACAGTTTTAAATTATTGATTTTATCAGGCTGTTGGCAAATATTGAGTTCTTTACTTTATTCTTGATATGATTTTGTTTTCTGATGATTTGACTCAATATAACAAAAGCAAATTTCACTTACATATTTCAGTTGTTATTTCTAATTGTTTTCCTTTGGAAATTTTTAATTTTTTAAGTTTTGTCAAATTGCCAAAACAAAAATATCAAGTAGTATTAAGCTTAAAGTGAAAAATAGCAGTCCCTTGCCTAGCCCCTCTCCACTTCCCAGTTATTCTTCTTAGTCATTTAAAAAGTCTTTTGGTGATTTCTTTGGATATTTAACTGTATGTTGGTAAATGGTAAGAGAAAACTGTTTTCATTTGATTTTTACCTTTATCAAAATAATACTTATAAAAAGTCAAATAATGCTGTATTGAAGAATGGCAATCCCATTTCCCAATCTTCTTATCTTCCAGTTCTAATGCTTCTGAGACAACTATTTTAAATCTTTTTATTCTTCTAATATTTACGTCCATATTTCGAAATATCACAGTGTACTATTTCTCTTGATTTTTCAGTATTAGATCTCTATCTACTTCCTTTTAGAGAAGATTAGGATTTAGTGTTCTTAACAGTTCTACAAACAGATACACACATACACAGATCTTCCTCCTATCCTTTCGACAGTTATTTTGGTTTTTGATTCAGGCAGTATCAAGGGATTATGTTATAATGACTCTATAAGTATTTTTTACTCTGAGCCATATAGGGTAATATGATTACAGGTTGTTCTTATATAACTTTTTGTTTTTTTCCAGAGTTGATAAGTGTTTATTTTTTACTTGCTTAGTTTTTCTTTCCTTTTTTTTTTTTTAAAGATTTTTTTGATGTAGACTATTTTTAAAGTCTTCAATGAATTTGTTACAATATTGCTTCTGTTTTATGCTTTGTTTTTTTGGCCCCGATGCATGTGGGATCTCAGCTCCCCAACCAGGGATCAAACCTGCACCCCCTGCATTGGAAGACGAAGTCCCAACCACTGGACCATTAGGGAAGTCCCTGTTTAGTTTTTTATGTACCTACTAATTCAGACTCTGGCTTTTTGAATAATCTGAAGCTCCAGTCAATGTGATCAAACATATTGTAGTGTCAGGATAGACTAGATTGTCTGGAGTAACAAACATGCTCCAAATCTCAATGACTTTCAGCAACAGAAGTTTAATTCTTCATCACAGTAGGTTTTCATTGTGGTCAGAAACAGATCTGTCCACATCATCTTCCTTGGAAGTTTCAGAATGCGGGAGCAACTGCTATCCAGAGTATTGCCAATCCTGTGTCAGAGGAGGAAAAAAAAAATGTAAACCACGTGCTTGCTTTTTAGCTTTCTGTGAAACATCACATTGAAACACATTTCATTGTCAAAAGGAAATCAATGGCAAATATCCTGCCCCATGGGCAGGGAAAAAAAAAATCTGATAGGAGAAGGGTAGAGAATATTTTTGAACAATAATATAGTTTACCACATGCATTAGGTAAAATGTAAGTTCAATTTTTTAGTACTCCTTATTGTTTTCTACTTTTTCTTTTTCCACAGCATCCTATTCTTATATTATGACTCTAATTTTAAGCTATTCATATATCTTTTTGGTGATACTGATGAATATTTTTTGATGACTTTTTTTCTCTTTCTAGCATATATCGCTTTCTTCCATGTCTTTTTTTTCTTCTTTGTTTATTTCGGTCTGTGTTTCACGTTGGAGCCTTTCATCAAATGTTTGATGATTCTTAGGTCTACATTTGAATGAGGCACTAAAAAGCTGACTTGAGGATCTGTTTCTAGGTCTTGTTGATTGGCCTGTTTCATTTTGGAATCTTTCAGGTGTTGGAGAACCTCAAGTGTGAGAACAAAGATATTTTTCTCAGGGCAGTTCAGTGTTTTCAAGGAAGTAATCTTTCATTTCTTGTGTGTGGAAGATGCCTGGTTCCCAGCTTTTTGCATATGACGAGGTAGAGGATGCTGCGGGAAGGGTCTTGTGACTTAGTACATGGGCTTTTAATTAATCCATCTTTTTTTGCCTTCAGTCTCATCGTTGCTCTTCACAGTACCTGAAGTCTCTAGGTGTTGACCTTCTCCAGTTTAATCTCTCCCATGAAAATTATAATACTCTCTTGGTGGTAGTATCCAGCGCAGGGGATGGGAGAGAAGTATGTATGGGTATTCCATGCCCCATGATGACAAGCTTTGAATGCTGCGCCTCTCTAAGGGTTCTATGAAATGAATCAGCTCTTTTTTTATCTTTATTCTCCTCTTTAAGCTATAGCTTTTTCCTTCCTGTTAAGTACATTATCCATCTTTCATTAGCTCCCCTCCCCACATATGTTGAAAATCTCATTCAATGATGCCTTTTATTTTCTTTGTTTGTGTCTTCCCCCCCTTTACTGTTTTAGTGAAATTGGGAGGAGAGAGAAGATAAAAATGTTATGCTCAAATCACCATAAATTTGTTGGTGGAATTTCAAAGTAGTGGAATATGGGCCATTAACAGGTCATAGCTGAGACTTTGTGGTAGGAACTCTGAGGATGAATGGTTGAATCTAATTATTTTAGAAGATGGAAATGTGGAGAGCTGTCCTGGTTTAAAAGCAAGACAGAGAGGGACTTGTACAAAGTGTGGCAAAAAGACCAGAAGAGCTGGTCAACAGGGTTTGCTAGATTGGGAGCACATTTAGAGAGTTTTCAAAGCTAGATTACAGTGTTTTGATGTTTTTTTCAATGTGTACAAAAATTTTATTAGAGTAGTAGCTGCTTTCAAAAATTTATCCTTGACCTGATTGTTATATCTAATTATTACCTTCAATATAGTAGAATTGGATTTTTCAGTCTTTTTAAAAGATGCCTTTATATTTATTTATTTTGGAAATGCTGAATGATGGCATCATGTAGTGGAAAGGATGCCTCATCGATGGGAAATTTAGGATGTGAATTGTACTTTGTTAATAACTTCCTTTTTGTCCTTGCTGGGTCAGTTTATCAGAGGGTGAATTCTATTTCTAAAATTTCATGAATCTAGACAGTTATGTTATCTATAGTGAGAAGAAGATAGGAGAAAATAAACACATAAGAGATAAAGCCAGTCAGGTGGCAACTAAAATTTGCAAAATGGAGGAAGTTCCCAAGGACCTGGCACTAAACGAATGTTTCAAATTCATAGCTATTATGAATTATGGAAGCACACTGAGGCTTTGGAGGCAGTGACTTGGAATTTGAATCACGATTCTCCCACTATCTAACTGGGCATGTTAATTAACATCTTTGTGTCTCAGTTTCCTAACTATAAAACAGGTAAAATATTACCTCATTTAGCTGTTTAGAGGATATAGTGAAATAGTGAACCTGGAACATAATAAGCCCTTAATAGTTATTATTATAGCTTAAAAAAATTTAATAGTGAACTTTACAGAAGGACTCTAAGGCAAAAAGAACATGGTTTTAACAGTCAGGTGGCTTTAGTTTGAAGCCCACTTCTGCTCCTTTCTAGCAGCATGGCGTTGGGCTAATTATTGACCCTTTCTGAGTTTATTTCCTCCTCTTAAAAATGGATCTATCTGAATCAATTTTATTAAATGAAATAAAATGTAAGTTCCTTACCCATAGTAGGCCCTCAGTAAGCTGCAACAATTATTAATTTTTGATATTTCCTGAATATAAAATATTGTAATAGAATAGCTTCTTTTCAATCCTAGTTCAAATGTTTGTTTCTTTAAAAGAAGCTCTCTAACAGATATACACACAGCAGTTAAAAAACAAACAAACAGCTGACATTACCAAATTGCTTCATTGTTTGATACTTTTTTTTTATTACAGTCCAGTCCCAGTAGCTTTGTGACTTAAATGTAAATTTCATCTTATCAGCATTGCTTCATTTATTGGAGTTGAAGTTCTCCTTCCCTGGGGTAGATGTCCTTTTCTGTTCTGATTTGCTAGTTCTTCACCAGTGACAGCAGAATTCTCATTACTCTCGACCCTGCCAACAGTGGAAATGTGTGTAAATCCTCAGAGTCTAGGGTGTGAATCAGTTGGCATTTTATGGAATTTCACACCTGGTTCTTCTTTTTTAGCCTGCACATCCTTTCCCTGGCATAGATAAAAGTGGTTATGAACAATGTCCTTACCAACATAAAGCAGGGAGGCTGGAAAGCAGAAGATCGAGGTCTTTTGGTAGCACTCTGAATGCTCCCTTGAAGGATGAGGTGTTTTTCCTTTTTTATGAAGAGGTGCTTGTAAAGAATGAAGATGACCATCTGCACTTGTTAACATACACTTAGGACTTTAATACTGCAGGAAAAGATTCTACACAGTTCTCCATGCCACAAATAACGTATTAGTAACCTTTTCTCCACCTCTGACATATCTCTCAGAACAGTGCTGAGACATATAGGAAAGTTGTTGAAAGTAGTGTTTATGATGCTATAATAAAAAGATACCAGATCAAAATAGTCTGAAATCACTGCAATTCCATCGGGTTTTAAACTAGAGTGTTGTTTTGGGCTTCTGAGAATGATGAAACTGATGGTTGAAGTAAGAGCTCATTTGTAGAAGGAGGGTACCATGGCCTTGCAGTGCTGATTGACTAGTTTGAATAATCACTGTGGACACTGCTTGTTATATCATGTGTTGCTTGCCATCTGGCCCTGCTAACCTACATAGACATAGTTTTATCCAAATTCTGTATGTTGTGGCATCAAGCTTTCTCCATTTCTCCCACCAGGTAATTCGTACAAGCATAGAAGATGTTAATTACTTGATCTTGTACAGTTCTTTCTTTGAAAATATTTTCCCCTCGAAGACATATTTAAAGAACCCTGGAGTCTCTCATTTCAGAAAGAGCAGTAATTTACTGTGATGCTTGCCTTTGCTGATTATCGGTGCTATTTTTACTTCCTCTTTGTGCTATTTTGCATTATCATTTTTAGCATTATCTCTGCTTTTGTGAAATAATTTTTTCCTGACAAATTTTAAATCACTTTAGGCTTTATAATCTTGTTTAATTTGTTTCTCTTTCTGCCTCTGGTGAGCTGTTTGTTTTCTTTATAAAAACAGTTTTGCTTTGTGGTTAGTAGAAATGTAAACTTTTCTGACATTCATATATCCTGTCAACATTTTATATTCCAAATTTCCTTTGTAAAATATCCTTATAATCTAGTATTCCATCCTGAGGTAGGTCCTATTTCCCACTAATGTAAGCTGGAGTGTCTTATGGTCAGTAGTAATAAACTTTCCTCTCTTCTCAAAATCTACATTATTATCTCCTGTCAGCTACAGGGCCAATTGACTTTCTTTTTAAGTGGATGTTGTGCTTTATGGCTTTTGAAAACAGTCCTAGAAAAGTTAAAAAATCACCCCTTTTGATCCTGCAGGTATAGCAATTTTTATAACATAGTAATTAGGTTGGGTAAAGTCTCCTCTTATTTGCTATGGGAATTAAATTTCTTAAATGACAATACAGTGTTTTTTCTATTCCATGTGAAAATTTATGGTTTGTAATAATAATCATTGTCTTTTCTCTTCTTTCTTTCTCTTTTTCTTCTTTTCCATATATTTTTAGTCTAAAAAACATGGGACTATTGTTATCTTGCTTGGTGGTTAGTGATTTGTAACTCATTTCTTATTCTCAACTCAATTTCAGAGCTTTTGACTACCAATTACATCCTGACTTTCGTTTCTTTACCTCTTAAGTACAAATAATATTATACTATTACACTATTGAAATGTATTGAGTAGTATGTTTAAGTGAGGTAGTTTATGTAAAACTCTTAGAACAGTGCCTGACACATAGTAAATGCTCCATTTGTGTTGACTATTAGTTGATTTTTAAAAAACATATACATTTTGTTCTGATAGAAGAACTCTGTGTAGCTGGATATGTATGGGAAAAAAACCCATGAACTAGAGGCAACATCATTGAAAATGAGGCATTTCCCTCTGATTTCTCTTTTCTGAATTATTTTTCTATTCCAACTACCCCTGCTGACCATACAGAGTACTGTAGTTTTGAGATTTTTATACTGAATAGGGACAATAAAAATATTCTGAATAAATATAGGTATTTGGAATGACAGCTTTTTGAACTATAGAAATGATCTTATTCAGGGAACAGCCATGGATTTTTGAAATGCTTTATATTCATAAATCTGGTGATGTTATGCAATATAGTTCCAAGCCAGAACTAATGAGAAAGCACACCTCTGTGTCTTCCTTAGTCTAATTTATTATGCATTATGTAATCAGCCTTCACATTAAGATGCCTTAATTTGTTAGTCATTGCAAAATGCCTCCCTCTTGGCACGTGCAGTTTTGCTATTTCTGATGTACAGTTTTCCAAATGTTGTTTTTGAAGATCATTTACATATTTTTCAAGTTTCATGGTTAATTTTTAGACCTTTTAACTACTTGAACTCAGTTAAATTACAGGCAGTGTTCTTAGCGTTCTGTTCCTCTTGAGTTTAAAGCTTGACTTTGCTTTAAGTTTGGGGAGATTTTGAATGTTTTCTGAGAACATTTTTAATCTTGTCATTCCAAATGCATCTGCTTGCCAATGTGAGCTAAGTTTGTATACATAATCACTGTTGTCAGGGTCAGCTGTAGGCAAATACTGGCGCACAGGCAGCCTGCTGCTTATTAAAACCCATCTCCCAAAAGGACTTATAGGCAGACTGATTGTATGAATGATCACTGACCTTCTTCTGTATCAGAGCACTTGATGTCTTAAATTTCTTTTGTCAAATAAAGAAATGGATTTATCAGTGGCAGTCACATAATATGTTGTGATTCAGTGTTATCCATACCTGTAGTGTTTGAATTTCAAAGGTGACATTATGGGGAGGGTGCTTCTTGCCTAATGGATTAAGAATGAAAGTGTAGGTGCTGGATGTGAGAGAGATTTTGGAGTTAGAGGACTTTCTGGGACCTGTCAAATCACAGCCACTATCTTTTATGTATTTAAAGTCATTCCTAAAATTATTTTATGGATAAAATATTTTACATTTGTTGCCGAATTTCTCTATTAGGATTACTTTTGAAGGAAATGGTAATTGTAAAGCAACAGCACATGTCATATTGAGCCAATCCATACTTAAGGCTTCCATTTTGCACTTGGCTACTTTAGGTCCTCTTCCAAATATGGCATTCCCTTCTCATCACAAGTCTACGTTTCTCAGAATCTAGGTTCTGGCTCACCCTTTCCTTCTCCTTCATCACCCTGAGTGAGACACACCTAACCTCTATGGTCCCCCTCCCTCTGAATCATGGCTTTTATTTGAGATAACCCTTTTTTTTTTGATGGGTTCTAGACTTCTGAGTTCCATATATTTATTTATTTGTTTATTATTATTTTTTAAATTAAATTCTTTACCTCTTAAGTACAAATAATATTATACTATTACACTATTGAAATGTATTGAGTAGTATGTTTAAGTGAGGTAGTTTATGTAAAACTCTTAGAACAGTGCCTGACACATAGTAAATGCTCCATTTGTGTTGACTATTAGTTGATTTTTAAAAAACATATACATTTTGTTCTGATAGAAGAACTCTGTGTAGCTGGATATGTATGGGAAAAAAACCCATGAACTAGAGGCAACATCATTGAAAATGAGGCATTTCCCTCTGATTTCTCTTTTCTGAATTATTTTTCTATTCCAACTACCCCTGCTGACCATACAGAGTACTGTAGTTTTGAGATTTTTATACTGAATAGGGACAATAAAAATATTCTGAATAAATATAGGTATTTGGAATGACAGCTTTTTGAACTATAGAAATGATCTTATTCAGGGAACAGCCATGGATTTTTGAAATGCTTTATATTCATAAATCTGGTGATGTTATGCAATATAGTTCCAAGCCAGAACTAATGAGAAAGCACACCTCTGTGTCTTCCTTAGTCTAATTTATTATGCATTATGTAATCAGCCTTCACATTAAGATGCCTTAATTTGTTAGTCATTGCAAAATGCCTCCCTCTTGGCACGTGCAGTTTTGCTATTTCTGATGTACAGTTTTCCAAATGTTGTTTTTGAAGATCATTTACATATTTTTCAAGTTTCATGGTTAATTTTTAGACCTTTTAACTACTTGAACTCAGTTAAATTACAGGCAGTGTTCTTAGCGTTCTGTTCCTCTTGAGTTTAAAGCTTGACTTTGCTTTAAGTTTGGGGAGATTTTGAATGTTTTCTGAGAACATTTTTAATCTTGTCATTCCAAATGCATCTGCTTGCCAATGTGAGCTAAGTTTGTATACATAATCACTGTTGTCAGGGTCAGCTGTAGGCAAATACTGGCGCACAGGCAGCCTGCTGCTTATTAAAACCCATCTCCCAAAAGGACTTATAGGCAGACTGATTGTATGAATGATCACTGACCTTCTTCTGTATCAGAGCACTTGATGTCTTAAATTTCTTTTGTCAAATAAAGAAATGGATTTATCAGTGGCAGTCACATAATATGTTGTGATTCAGTGTTATCCATACCTGTAGTGTTTGAATTTCAAAGGTGACATTATGGGGAGGGTGCTTCTTGCCTAATGGATTAAGAATGAAAGTGTAGGTGCTGGATGTGAGAGAGATTTTGGAGTTAGAGGACTTTCTGGGACCTGTCAAATCACAGCCACTATCTTTTATGTATTTAAAGTCATTCCTAAAATTATTTTATGGATAAAATATTTTACATTTGTTGCCGAATTTCTCTATTAGGATTACTTTTGAAGGAAATGGTAATTGTAAAGCAACAGCACATGTCATATTGAGCCAATCCATACTTAAGGCTTCCATTTTGCACTTGGCTACTTTAGGTCCTCTTCCAAATATGGCATTCCCTTCTCATCACAAGTCTACGTTTCTCAGAATCTAGGTTCTGGCTCACCCTTTCCTTCTCCTTCATCACCCTGAGTGAGACACACCTAACCTCTATGGTCCCCCTCCCTCTGAATCATGGCTTTTATTTGAGATAACCCTTTTTTTTTTGATGGGTTCTAGACTTCTGAGTTCCATATATTTATTTATTTGTTTATTATTATTTTTTAAATTAAATTAAAATTTTATATAGCAGGTTCTTATTAGTTAAAGAGGTAACACTTGTTATTGGGTTCATTTAATATGCTTAGAAAATACTTGTTCCTGATTAATTACTCCTTTAGGGGTACTGGCAAAAAATAAAGGACAGCTGAAGATACTATGCTTTAATCCAAAGTAATGAATTTGTAATGGTGGAACTGCATAGATTAGGCAGAGCAGTAGAGGCGTTGCATTTTTGGAAAGGTCACCTTTCCAACACCATTCCAGTCACACTTTATAGGAAACTGCCTATGTTATTTATGAATCTACTCCACTTGAGTGATTGTAGGAAAGAGGCAAAATGAGAGAGCAGCATCACTTAGCATCCTGTAGTTGAGAAACTGAGAATATGTTTGCTAACTGGGCAAAAGCATACAGTGTCATGGGAGTTAGAAGCAAGGAATTTAGAACATAGTGTTAAAATAGTAGTGAAGAAGGGAGCAGGCAGAAGCCTCTGGGCTACCTCTCTCTGTCTCTGTCTCTCTCTATTACAGTTTAAGTAGTTTCACATACATATTATCTTATTGTAATCTTTTGAAACCCTCCTTATGGTAAGTATTATTCACTTTTTGTAAAGTGATCTAAGCCTCTGGAGTAAAAGATTTGCTCAAGGACTTGTTGACTTGCTGGGAAGCAGTTGAGCTAAGATTGTATCCAGATCTTTTAGTTCTAAATGCTTTTTTGATTGTTTATTTTTGCATAATACAGCTTCAGGGTCAAGATTGAGGTTTGACGTTTTAGACTTATGTTCAGAGTCCTAAAGCTGATAAAGAAAGTTTAAAAGTATGTCACCAGTGTTTGTGAATAAAAACATGGAGAGACAACCAAGAGAAACACGAAAAGACTGATTGTCTTAGGTTTCATCCTGTGGGATGTTTAGGTTCTGTAGAATGGGAACTTGTGTTAGAGGGTTAGAGTCATAGCCTGTAGCTAAAGCTTAAAAAAGGTGAACATTTGTAAGTATATTTTAGAGAGCTGTTTTTTTTTTTTTGGCTGCGCCATGCAGCATGCAGAACTTCCCTGACCAGGGATCGAACCTGTGTCTCCTGCATTGGAAGGGCAGTATCTTAACCACTGGACCACCAGGGAAGTCCTGGAGAGCTTTTTTAATTGACGTATAATTGACATACTATATCATATACAGTATCATAGTTTCAGGTATACATCATAGTGACTTGATATTTATATACATTTTGAAATGGTCATTATGGTAAGTCTAGTTAACATCTGTCATCATACAAAGTTATTGCAGTATTATTGACTATATTCCCTGTGCTGTACATTACATCCCTGTGACTTATTTTATAACTGGAAATTTGTACTTTTTAATCCCCTTCATCTATTTTGCTCGCCCCCACTCCCCTCTGGCAACCAGCAGTTTGTTTTCTGTATCTGTTTCTGTTTAATTTTGTTTGTTTTTTAGATTCCACATAAGTGAAATCATACAGTAGTTGTTTTTCTCTGTCTGACTTATTTCATTTAGCATAATATACTCTAGATCCATCTATGTTGTTGCAAATGACAGTTCATTCTTTTCTATGACCGGATAATATTCCATTGTATGCATATACCACATCATTATCCATTCATCTATCGATGGACACTTAAGCTATTTCCATATGTTGGCTTTTGTAAATAATGCTGCAATGATAGGGTTGTATAAATCTTTTCAAATTAGTATTTTAATTTTCTTTGGATAAATACCCAGAATTGCTAGATTGTATGATAGTCCTATTTTTAATTTTTGGGGTACCACCATGTTGTTTTCCATAGTGGCTACACCAGTTTACATTCTCACCAATAGTGCATGAGGATTCCCTTTTCTCCACGTTCTCACCAACACTTGTTTTTGTCTTTTTTATAATCACCATTCTGACAGGTGTGAGGTGTTGTCTCCTTGTGGTTTTTTAAAAAAAATTATTTATTTATTTATTTTTGGCTGTGTTGGGTCTTCGTTGCTGTGCACGGGCTTTCTCTAGTTGTGGCAAGTGGGGGCTACTCTTCATCGCAGTGCGCGGGCCTCTCACTATCGCGGCCACAGGCTCCAGATGCGTAGGCTCAGTAATTGTGGCACACGGGCCTAGTTGCTCTGCGGCATGTGGGATCTTCCCAGACCAGGGCGCAAACCCGCGTCCGCTGCATTGGCAGGCAGATTCTCAACCACTGCGCCACCAGGGAAGCCCTCCTTGTGGTTTCGATTTGCATTTCCCTGTTGATTAGTGATGTTGAGTATCTTTTTATGTTCTGTTGGCCATATGAATCTCTTCTTCAGAAAAATGTCTATTCAGGTCCTTTGCTCAATTTTTTTCAGGATGTTTTCTTTTTATATTAATGTATAAGTTTTTAAAATATACTTTGGATATTAACCTCTTATTGAATAAATGATTTGAAAATATTTTCTATTTAGTAGGTTGCCTTTCATTTTGTTGATGGTTTCCTTTGCTGTGCATTGGCTTTTTAGTTTAATGTAGTCCTATTTATTTATTTTTGCTTTTGTTGCCCTTGCCTGAGGAGACAGGTTCAAAACATTTCACTAGACTGATGTCAAAGAGATTCATGCTTATGTTCTTTTCTAGGAGTTTTATGGTTTAGGGTCTTACATTCAAGTTTTTAATCCATTTTGAATTTATTTTTGTATACGGTATAAGAGAGTGGTCCAGTTTTGTTCTTTTGCATATGGCTTTCCACTTTTCCAAACACCATTTATTGAAGAGACTGTCTTTTCTCCATGGTACATCCTGCTTCCATTGTCACAGATAACTGAACATATATGTGTAGGTGTATTTCTGGGCTTTCTATTCTATTCCATTGATCTATGTGTCTGATTTTGTGCCAAAACCATACTGTTTTGATTACTGTATATAGTTTAAAATGAGGGAGCACGATACCTCCAGCTTTGTTCATCTTCCTCAAGGTTGTTTTGGCTTTTCAAGCTCTTTTGTGGTTCCATACAAATTTTAAGATTTTTTGTTCTAGTTCTGTGAAAAACGTCATTGGTATTTTGATAGGGATTGCATCAAATCTGTAGATTTCTGTGAGTAGCATGGGCATTTTAACAATATTAATTCTTCTGATCCATGAGCATGGTATATTTTTCCATTTGTTTGTGTCTTCAATTATTATTTTTTCTTTTTTTTTTAACATCTTTATTGGAGTATAATTGTTTTAAAAGGGTGTTAGTTTCTGCTTTAGAACAAAATGAATCAGTTATACATATACATATGTCCCCATATCCCTTCCCTCTTGCATCTCCCTCCCTCCCGCCCTTCCAATCCCACACCTCTGGGTGGTCACAAAGCACCGAGCTGATCTCCCTGTGCTATGCGGCTGCTTCCCACTAGCTATCTATTTTACATTTGGTAGTGTATATATGTCCGTGCCACTCTCTCACTTTGTCCCAGCTTGCCCTTCCCCCTCCCAGTATCCTCAAGTCCATTCTCTAGTACATCTGCATCTTTATTCCTGTCTTGCCCCTAGGTTCTTCATGACCATTTTCTTTTTTTTTAAGATTCCATATATATGTGTTAGCATACGGTATTTGATTTTCTTGTCTTGCCCCTAGGTTCTTCATGACCATTTTCTTTTTTTTTAAGATTCCATATATATGTGTTAGCATACGGTATTTGTTTTTCTCTTTCTGACTTATTTCACTCTGAGTGACATTCTCTAGGTCCATCTACCTCACAACAAATAACTCAGTTTTGTTCCTTTTTATGGCTGAGTAATATTCCATTGTATATATGTGCCACATCTTCATCCATTCATCTGTCCATGGACACTTAGGTTGCTTCCATGTCCTGTCTATTGTAAAGAGAGCTGCAATGAACATTTTGGTACATGACTCTTTTTGAATTATGGTTTTCTCAGGGTATATGCCCAGTAGTGGGGTTGCTGGGTTGTATGGTAGTACTATTTTTAGTTTTTTAAGGAATCTCCATACTGTTCTCCATGGTGGCTGTATCAATTTACATTCCCACCAACAGTGCAAGAGTGTTCCCTTTTCTCCACACCCTCTCCAGCACTTATTTTTTGTAGATTTTTTGATGATGACCATTCTGACTGGTGTGAGATGATATCTCATTGTAGTTTTGATTTGCATTTCTCTAATGATTAATGATGTTGAGCATTCTTTCATGTGTTTGTTGGCAATCTATATGCCTTCTTTGGAGAAATGTCTATTAAGGTCTTCTGCCCATCTTTGGACTGGGTTGTTTGTTTTTTTGATATTGAGCTGCATGAGCTGCTTGTAAATTTTGGAGATTAATCCTTTGTCAGTTGCTTCATTTGCAAATATTTTCTCCCATTCTCTCATGTGTTTGTTGGCAATCTGTGTCTCTTCTTTGGAGAAATGTCTATTTAGTTCTGCTGGCCATTTTTGGATTGGGTTGTCTGTTTTTTGGTATTGTGCTGCATGTGTGGCTTCTAAATTTTGGATATGAATCCTTTGTCAGTTGCTTCATTTGCAAATATTTTCTCTCGTTCTGAGGGTTGTCTTTTGGTCTTGTTTATGGGATCCTTTGCTGTGCAAAAGCTTTGAAGTTTCATTAGGTCCCATTTGTTTATTTTTGTTTTTATTTCCATTTCTCTAGGAGGTGGGTCAAAAAGGATCTTGCTGTGATTTATACCATAGAGTGTTCTGTTTATGTTTTCCTCTAAGAGTTTGATGGTGTCTGGCCTTACATTTAGGTCTTTAATTCATTTTGAGTTTATTTTTGTGTACGGTGTTAGGGAGTTTTCTAATTTCATTCTTTTACATGTAGCTGTCCAATTCTCCCAGCACCACTTATTGAAGAGGCTGTCTTGGGCTTCCCTGGTGGCACAGTGGTTAAGAATTTGCCTGCTAATGCAGGGGACACGGGTTCGAGCATTGGTCCAGGAAGATCCCACATGCTGCGGAGCAAATAAGCCTGTGCGCCACAGCTGCTGAGCCTGTGCGCTAGAGCCCTTGAGCCACAACTTCTGAGCCCACGAACCACAACTGCCAAAGCCCGAGTTCCTAGAGCCCATACTCCGCAACGGGAGAGGCAACTGCAATGAGAAGCCTGTGCACCGCAACAAAGAGTGGCCCCCACTTGTCGCAACTGGAGAAAGCCCGCGCACAGCAGCCAGGACCCAACGCAGCAGAAAATAAAATAAATTTAAAAAAAATTTAAAAAAAAGAAAAAAAAGAAGAGTCTGTCTTTTCTCCACTGTATATTCTTGCCTCCTTTCTCAAAGATAAGGTGACCATATGTGCGTGGGTTTATCTCTGGGCTTTCTATCCTGTTCCATTGATCTATATTTCTGTTTCTGTGCCAGTACCATACTGTAGGGTCTTTTGTGTTTCCATACAAATTGTGAAATTTTTTGTTCTAGTTCTGTGAAAAATGCCAGTGGTAGTTTGATAGGGATTGCATTGAATCTGTAGATTGCTTTGGGTAGTAGAGGCATTTTCACAATGCTGATTCTTCCAATCGAACTTTCATCAATTTCTTATAGTTTTCTGCATACGGGTCTTTTGTCTCCTTAGATAGGTTTATTCCTAGGTATTTTTTTTTGTTGCAATGGTAAATCAGAGTGTTTTCTTAATTTCACTTTCAGATTTTTCATCATTAGTGTATAGGAATGCCAGAGATTTCTCTGCATTAATTTTGTATCCTGCTATTTTACCAAATTCATTGATTAGCTGTAGTAGTTTTCTGGTAACATCTTTAAGATTCTCTACGTGTAGTATCATGTCATCTGCAAACAGTGACAGCTTTACTTCTTTTCCAATTCGGATTCCTTTTATTTCTTTTTCTTCTCTGATTGCTGTGGCTAAAACTCCCATAACTATGTTGAATAATAGTGGTGAGAGTGGGCAACCTTGTCTTGTTCCTGATCTTAGTGGAAGCGATTTCAGTTTTTCACCATTGAGGACAATGTTGGCTTTGGGTTTGTCATATATGACCTTTATTATGTTGAGGGAAGTTCCCTCTATGCCTACGTTCTGCAGGGTTTTTATCATAAATGGGTGTTGAATTTTATCGAAAGCTTTCTCTGCATCTGTTGAGATGATCATATGGTTTTTCTCCTTCAGTTTGTTAATATGGTGTATCACGCTGATTGGTTTGTGTATATTGAAGAATCCTTGCATTCCTGGAATAAACTCCACTTGATCATGGTGTATGATCCTTTTTATGTGCTGTTGGATTCTGTTTG
>NC_041233.1:19734504-19789358 GCF_002837175.3 Physeter macrocephalus | reverse complement strand
TCTGGTTTTGGTATCAGAGTGATGGTGGCCTCGTAGAATGAGTTTGGCAGTGTTCCTCCCTCTGCTATATTTTGGAAGAGTTTGAGAAGGATTGCTTTTCACTCTTCTCTAAATGTTTGATAGAATTCGCCTGTGAAGCCATCTGGTCCTGGGCTTTTGTTTGTTGGAAGATTTTTAATCACAGTTTCAATTTCAGTGCTTGTGATTCGTCTGTTTAAATTTTCTATTTCTTCCTGGTTCAGTTTCGGAAGGTTGTGCATTTCTAAGAATTTGTCCCTTTCTTTCAGGTTGTCCATTTTATTGGCATAGAGTTGCTTGTAGTAATGTCTCATGATCCTTTGTATTTCTGTAGTGTCAGTTGTTATTTCTCCCTTTTCATTTCTAATTTTATTGATTTGAGTCTTTTCCCCTTTTTTTCCTGATAAGTCTGGCTAATGGTATATCAATTTTTTTTATCTTCTCAAAGAACCAGCTTTTAGTTTTATTGATCATTGCTATCGTTTCCTTCATTTCTTTTTCATTTATTTCTGATCTGATCTTTATGATTTCTTCCCTTCTGCTGACTTTGGGTGTTTTTTGTTCTTCTTCCTCTAATTGCTTTAGGTGTGAGGTTTGGTTGTTTATTTGAGATGTTTCTTGTTTCTTAAGGTAGGATTTTATTGGTATAAACTTACGTCTTAGAACTGCTTTTGCTGCATCCCATAGGTTTTGGGTCATCGTGTTTTCATTTTCATTTGTTTCTAGGTATTTTTTTATTTCCTCTTTGATTTCTTCAATGATCTCTTGGTTATTACGTAGTGTTTTGTTTAGCCTCCATGTGTTTGTATTTCTTACAGATTTTTTCCTGTAATTGATATCTAGTCTCATAGCGTTGTGGTTGGAAAAGATACTTGATACGATTTCTATTTTCTTAAATTTACCAAGGCTTGATTTGTGACCCAAGATATGATCTATCCTGGAGAATGTTCCATGAGTACTTGAGAAGAATGTGTATTCTGTTTTCTTAGGATGGAATGTCCTATAAATATCAGTTAATTCCATCTTGTTTAATATGTCATTTAAAGCTTGTGTTTCCTTATTTATTTTCATTTTGGATGATCTGTCCATTGGTGAAAGTGGAGTGTTAAAATCCCGTACTATGATTGTGTTACTGTTGATTTCCTCTTTTATGGCTGTTAGTATTTGCCTTATATATTGAGGTGCTCCTATGTTGGATGCATAAATATTTACAATTGTTGTATCTTCTTGGATTGATCCCTTTATCATTATGTATTGTCCTTCTTTGTCTCTTGTAATAGTCTTTGTTTTAATGACTATTTTGTCTGATATGAGAACTGCTACTCCAGGTTTCTTTTGATTTCCATTTGCATGGAATATCTTTTTCCATCCCCTCACTTTCAGTCTGTATGTGTCCCTAGGTCTGAAGTGGGTCTCGTGTAGACAGCATATATATGGGTCTTGTTTTTGTATCCATTCAGGCAATCTGTGTCTTTTGGTTGGAGCATTTAATCCATTTATATTTAAGGTGATTATTGATATGTATGTTCCTATTACCATTTCTCAATTGTTTTGGGTTTATTATTGTAGGTCTTTTTCTTCTGTTTTTGTTCCTGCCTAGAGAAGTTCTTTTAACGTTTGTTGTAAAGGTGGTTTGGTGGTGCTGAATTCTCTTAGCTTTTACTTTTCTGTAAAGGTTTTAATTTCTCCGTGAAACCTGAATGGGATCCTTGCTGGGTAGAGTAATCTTGGTTGTAGGTTTTTCTCCTTCATCACTTTAAATATGTCCTTCCACTCCCTTCTGGCTTGCAGAGTTCCTGATGAAAGATCAGCTGTTAACCATATGGGGATTCCCTTGTATTGTTGTTTTTCCCTTGCTGCTTTTAATATTTGTTGTTTGTATTTAATTTTTGATAGTTTGATTAATATGTGTCTTGGCGTGTTTCTCTTTGGATTTATCCTTTATAGGACTCTCTGTGCTTCCTGGACTTGATTAACTATTTCCTTTCCCATGTTAGGAAAGTTTTCAACTATCAAATATTTTCTTAGTCTCTTCCTTTTTCTCTTCTTCTTCTGGGACCTGTATAATTCGAATGTTGTTGTGTTTAATGTTGTCGCAGAGGTCTCTGAGATTGTCCTAAGTTCTTTTCATTCTTTTTTCTTTATTCTTTTCTGCAGTAGTTATTTCCACTATGTTATCTTCCAGGTCACTTATACGTTCTTCTGCCTCAGTTATTCTGCTATTTATCCCTTCTAGAGAATTTTTAATTTCATTTATTGTGTTGTTTATCACTGTTTTCTCTTTAGTTCTCTAGGTCCTTGTTAAACGTTTCTTGTATTTTCTCCATTCTATTTCCAAGATTTTGGGTCACCTTTACTATCATTATTTTGAATTCTTTTTCAGGTAGATTGCCTATTTCCTCTTCATTTGTTAGGTCTCGTTGGTTTTTGCCTAACTCCTGCATCTGCTGTGTGTTTCTCTGTCTTCTCATTTTGCTTAACTTACTGTGTTTGAGGTCTCCTTTCTGCAGGCTGCAGGTTCATAGATTCCGTTGTTTTTGCTGTCTGTCCCCAGTGGCTTAGCTTGGTTCAGTGGGTTGTGTAGGCTTCCTGGTAGAGGGAACTAGTGCCTTTGTTCTGGTGGATGTGGCTGGATCTTGTCTTTCTGGTGGGGATGTCCAGTTTGCTGGTGAGTTTTGCGGTGTCTGTGGCCTGATTATGATTTTAGGCAGCCTCTGTGCTAATGGATGCATTTGTGTTCCTGTCTTGCTAGTTGTTTGGCATAGGATTTCCAGCACTGTAGCTTGCTGGTCGTTGAGTAGAGCTGGCTCTTGGCATTGAGATGGAGACCTCTGGGACATTTTCGCCATTTGATATTACGTGGAGCTGGGAGGTCACTTGTGGACCAGTGTCCTGAACTTGGCTCTCCCACCTCAGAGGCACAGCCCTCACACCTGGCTGGATCACTAATAGCCTTTCATTCACATGGCTCAGAATAAAAGGGAGAAAAGAAAGGAAGAAAGAAGATAAAATAAAATAAAGTAAAATAAAATAATATAAAGTTATTAAGAAAAATAATTATTAAGAAAAACATTTTTTTAAGTAATAAAAAAAGCAAAAACGGATAGACCTAACCCTCGGACAAATGGTAAAAGCAAAGCTATACAGACAAAATCACACACATAAGCATACACATACACACTCAAAAAAAGAGAAAAAAGGAAATATATATACATATCGTTGCTCCCAAAGTGCACCTCCTCAATTTGGCATGATTCGTTGTCTATTCAGGTATTTCACAGGTGCAGGTAACTCAAGTTGATTGTGGAGATTAAGTCCGCTGCTTCTGAGGCTGCATGTAGAGATTTCCCTTTCTTTTTTTGTTCGCTTAGCTCCTGGGGTTCAGCTTTGTATTTGGACCCGCCTCTGCATGTAGGTCGCCTGAGGGCGTCTGTTTTTCGCTCAGACAGGATGGGGTTAAAGGAGCAGCTGATTCGGGGGCTCTGGTTCACTCAGGCTTGGGGGATGGAGGGGTACTGATGCGGGGTGAGTCTGCAGTGGCAGAGGCCAGCATGACGTTGCACCAGCCTGCGGTGCGCCTTGCGTTCTCCCGGGGATGTTGTCCTTGGATCACAGGACCCTGGCAGTGGCGGGCTGCACAGGCTCCCAGGAAGGATGGTGTGGATAGTGACCTGTGCTTGCACACAGCCTTCTTGGTGGCTGCAGCAGCAACCTTAGCATCTCATGCCCGTCTCTGGGGTCCGCTGTGAAAGCCGCCGCTCTCGTCCAGTATCTGTAGCTCCTTTAAGCGGCGGTCTTAATCCCCTCTCCTCTCGCACCAGGAAACAAAGAGGCAAGAAAAACTCTGTTGTCTCTTTGGCAGCTCCAGGCTTTTTCCTGGCCTCCCTCCCGTCTAGCTGTGGCGCACTAGCTCCCTTCAGGCTGTGTTCACGCAGCCAACCCCAGTCCTCTCCCTGGGATCTGACCTCTGAAGCTCGAGCCTCAGCTCCCAGCCCCCACCCGCCCTGGTGGGTGAGCGGACAAGCCTCGCGGGCTGGTGAGCGCTGGTCGGCAACGATCCTCTGTGCGGGAATCTGTCCACTTTGCCCTCCGCACCCCTGTTGCTGCGCTCTCTTCCATGGCTCCAAAGCTTCCCCCCCTCTGCTACCTGCAGTCTCCGCCCGCGAAGGGGCTTTCTAGTGTGTGGAAACCTTTCCTCCTTCACAGCCCCCTCCCACTGGTGCAGGTCCTGTCTCTATTCTTTTGTCTCTGTTTTTCCTTTTTTCTTTTGCCCTGCCTAGGTACGTGGGGAGTTTCTTGCCTTTTGGGAGGTCTGAGGTCCTCTGCCATTGTTCAGTAGGTGTTCTGTAGGAGTTGTTCCACATGTAGATGTATTTCTGATGTACTTGTGGAGAGGAGGGTCATCTCCACGTCTTACTCTTCCACCATTTTGAAGCTCCTCTGTGTCTTCAGTTTCTTTCATCAATGTATGACAGTTTTCAGAGTAGAAGTTTTTTACCTTCTTGGTTAAACTTATCCCTAGTTATTTCATTCTTTTCAAAGCAGTTTTAAATGGGATTGTTCTTTTAATTTCTCTTTCTGATCGCTCATTATTACTGTATAGAAATACAACTGATTTCTGTATATAAATTTGGTTTCCTGCAATTTTACTGAATATATTTATTAGATCTATTTTTTTGGTGGAGTCTTTATGGTTTTCTATATATAGTATCATGTCATTTGCAAATAGTGGCAGTTTTACTTCTTCCTTTTCAATTTGGATGCCTTTAAAATTTTTTTCTTGTCTGATTGCTGTGGCTAGGACTTCCAATACTATGTTGAACATAAGTGGTGAGAGTGGGCATCCTTGTCTTTTTCCTGATCTTGGAGGAAAAGCTTTCAGCTTTTCACTTTTGAGTATGCTGTTAGTTGTGGCTTTTTCATATGTGGCCTCTATTATGTTGAGATATATTTCCTCTATACTCACTTTGTTGAGAGTTTTTATCATAATTGGGTGTTGATTTTGTTAAATGCTTTTTCTACATCTATTAATATGATTGCATGGTTTTTATTCTTCATTCTCTTAATATTGTGTATCACAATGATTGATTTGTGTTTGGTGGACCATCCTTGCATCCCTGGAATAAATCCCACTTGATCATGGTGTATGATCCCTTTAATGTATTGTTTTATTTGGTTGTTAATATTTGTTGAGGAGTTTTGCATCTATTATCACCCCAGATATTGGCCTTTAATTTTTTTTTCTGTGGTGTCTTTGTCTGGTTTTAGTATCAGGATAATGCTGACCTTGTAAAATCAGTTTGGAAATATCCATTCTATTCATATTTTTTGGAGTAATTTGAAAACTATAGGTATTAAATCTTCTCTAAAGTTTTGGTAGAACTCACCAGTGAATCTGTCTGGTCCTGGACTTTTGTTTGTTGGGAATTTTAAAAAATACCAATTCAGTTTCATTACTAGTAATTGGTCTATTCACATTTTCTATTTCTTCATGATTTATTGTTAGCAGATTGTATGTTTCTAGGAATTTATCCATTTCTTCTAGGTTATCCAGTTGGCATACAATTGTTTGTGGCAGTCTCTTACGATCCTTTGTATTTCTGTATTGTTGATTGTAACTTGTCTTTTGTTTCTGATTTTATTTATTTAGGCCATCTCTCTCTCTCTCTCTCTCTCTCTCTCTCTCTCTCTCTCTCTCTCTCTCTCTGTCTCTCTGTCTCTCTCTCTCTCTTTGATGAGTCTAGCTAAAGTTTTATCAATTTTGTTTATCTTTTCAAAGAACCAGCTCTTTGTATTATTGCTCTTTCCCTTTGTCTTCTAAGTCTTTATTTCATTTATCTCTCTTCTGATCTTTATTATTTCTTTCCTTCTATTAATTTTGTGTTTTGTTGTTCTCTTTATAGTTCCTTTTTGTGTAAAGTTAGATGGTTTATTTGAGGTTTTTCTTGTTTCCTGAGGTAAGCTTGTATTGCTATAAACTTCTCTCTTAGAAATGCTTTTGCTGTATCCCATAGATTTTGGAAAGTTGCATTTTTATTATCATTTGTTTCAAGGAATTTTTTAATTTCTTGTTTGATATCTTCATTGACTCATTGTTTAGTAGCGTGTTGTTTAGTCTCCACATTTGTGGGGTTTTGTCAGCTTTTATTTTATAATTGATTTCTAATTTTATACTGTTGTGGTTAGAAAAGATGCTTGATATGATTTCAGTCTTCTTAAATTTATTGAGACTTTTTTGTGGCCTAACATGTGATTTATCCTGGAGAATGTTCCATGTGCACCTGAAAAGAATGTGTATTGTGCAATTTTTGGATAGACTGTTTGTTTATATCTATTAAGTTCATCTGATATAATGTGTTGTTTAAAGCCAGTGTTTCTGTATTGATTTTCTGTCTGGATAATTTATCCAGTGATGTAAATGAGGTATTAAAATCCCCTACTATTATTGTTTTACTGTCGATTTATCCCTTTATATCTGTTCATATTTGTTTTGTATATTTAGGTGTTGCCATGTTGTGTGCATAAATATTGTGTGTATCCTCCTGTTGGATTAACCCCTTTATCATTTTAAAATATACCCTTCTTTGTCTTGCTGCAGTCCTTGTTTTAAAGTATATTTTGTCTGATATAATTTTTCCTACCTCAGCTTTCTTTTCATTTTCATTTGCAGGGAATATCTTTTTCCATCTCTTCCCTTTTAGCCCATGTATATATAGAGCTGAGGTGAGTCTCTTGTAGGCAGCATATATAGATGGGTCTTGTTTTTTATCCATTCATCCATCCTGTGCCTTTTGATTGGAGAATTTTGTTTATTTACATTTGAAGTAATTATTGATGGGTATGCACTTTTTGCTATTTTGTTAATTATTCTCTGGTTGTTTTTGTAATTCTTTTCTGTCCCTTTCTTCTCCTCTTGTTCTCTTTCCTTGTGGTTTGATGATTTTCTTAAGTGTTATGTTTATATTCATTTCTCTTTATTTTTTGTGTATTATAGGCTTTTGGTTCATGGTTTTCATGAGGTTCATATGTAACAGTCTCTATATAGAGCAGTCTGTTATAAGTTGTTAGTTGCTTAAGTTCAAAAACATTCTAAAAGCACTACATTTTCACTCCTCCTGCAGACATTTAATGTTTTTTTACATTTTTTTATTTTGTGTACTCTTTAACTATTTATTGTAGTTATGGTTGATATTACTACTTTTTTATTTTAACCTTCCTACTGCTTTGTAGGTGGTTGATCCAGTACCTTTACTATATATATTTGCCTTTATCAGTGAGATTTTTTTCTTTCATATATTTTTTTATTTCTATTTGTGGAATTTTCTTCTCTGCTTCAGAAGTCCCTTTACCATTTCTTGTAAAGCTGGTTTAGTTGGAATGAACTCTTTTAGCTTTTGCTTGTCTGGGAAACTCTCTACCTCTCCTTTGATTCTGAATAGTAAGCTTGCTGAATAGAATATTCTTGGTTGTAAGTTTTTTCTTTCAGCACTTTGAATGTATCATGCCACTATCTTCTGGCCTGCAAAGTTTCTGCTGAAAAATCCACTGATAGTCTTATGGAGTTTCCTTTTTACGTAATTAGTTGTTTTTCTCTTGCTGTTTTTAAATTTTTTCTTTTTATCTTTAACTTTTGGCATTTTAATTGCAGTGTGTCTTGCTGTAGGTCTCTCTGGGTTCATCTTGTTCGGGACTCTCTGTTTCTTTTGGACCTGAATGTCTGTTTCCATTCCCAGGTTAGGGAAGTTTTCAGCCATTATATCTTTAAATATGTTTTCTGCCCCTTTCTCTTTTTGCCTCCTTCTGGGACCCCTATAATGTGAATGTTAGTATGCTTGATGTTGTCTCAGAGGTCCTTAAACCATCCTTATTTTTTTCTTTTTGCTGTTCAGGTTGGATGATTTTAATACTCTGTCTCTCAGATGTTCATCTGTTCTTCTGTACCATATAATCTGCTGTTGATTCCCTCTAGTGTATTTTCCATTTCAATTATTGTGTTCTTCACCTCTGATTTTTTTTCTTATAGTTTCTAATTCTTTGTTGAGGTTCTCATTGTGTTCATCCATTCTTCACCCAAGTTTAAGAATCATGTTTATGACCATTTCTTTAAATTGTGTATCAGGTAATTTACTTATCTCTGTATTAATAAGGTCTTTTTCTGAGGTTTTGTCTTGTTCTTTCATTTGGAACATATTTCTCTGTTTCCTCATTTTGTTTGGCTCCCTGTGTTTGTTTCTATGTATTAGGCAGAACTGCTACATCTCTTAGTCTTGAAGAAGTGGTCTTGTGTAGGTGATTATCCTACTCCTTCAGCCTTGCCCTATTCTTGGTTGTTTCTTGGATCTTTGTAGTTGTCTGTACTGCCTGGTTTATTCTTTTTTTTTTTTTTTTTTTTTTTTAGGTACGCAGGCCTCTCACTGCTGCGGCATCTCCTGTTGCGGAGCACAGGCTCCAGATGCACAGGCTCAGTGGCCATGGCTCTCGGGCCCAGCCACTCCACGGCATGTGGGATCCTCCCGGACCGGGGCACAAACCCGTGTCCCCTGCATCAGCAGGTGGACTCTCAACCACTGTGCCACCAGGGAAGCCCCTGGTTTATTCTTTATATGCTCCTGTTTTTAAGGGTATGCCAAGACTTGTCTATATTTCAAGGGAAGGAATCTTATTTAGCACCTAATTTCAGGCTGATTGGATGCCTGTCCCTCATGTAGGAGCTCTTAAAGTATGCAGATATATATATAGTCCTGTGGAACTGTGATTGTAATCCCTGCTGGCCTTTGAACCATGAGTTCTAGAGATGTCCCCTGGGTGACAGTTGCAAAAACTGGGGCTCTGACAAGTGTATAAGCTCCTTTCTGAGGAGTCTTGTTGAGCTGTAGTGAGGCCAATGGTGTGTGTGCAAGGATGGTATATCCCTGTTTATGTTCCCTGGGGATGCATCCTTAGCCTGTAGATGTGTGGGAAACCTAAAACCTGCCCCTCTTGGTGAGGCTCCAGGCTAAGTAAATAGGCCTTTTTCAGAGGAAGATTGGTGTTATGTTTTAGTCTGCTGTCTGTATAGTACCCTGGGGATGGTGACCTGCCAAGAACTATCTTTCTAATTGTTACAGTACCTTGGAGCTCAAGAATGTCAGCCCCCTTGGCCACCAGGGCCAGACAATCAAGGGATGTCCCCTGTATTGACTGTGTCTGCCCTTTGGCTTTAGTTAGGTACCTGAGATTGTAGGGCATAGGGCTTGCTCTCTTGCTTCAGAAAGGCAGAGGGAAAATGACTGTATGTGATCCTAGGCTTCAACATTGCAGCAAGAGTGTGACATGTCTGTGTGTGTGTCAACTTTAGGCTAGGGAGTGGAAGAATACAACTGCTTGTGCTCACCAGCCCCAGTCAGGGGGCAGGGGCGTGTTGGGTTGGCTTTAGTCTGGGAGAGGAGTAATACTGTGACCACTTGCACTTGCTAGCCCCAGCTAGGGGGTGGGGAGTGGGAGTGTCACAGTCTCCTGCACTTACAGACTTTAGCTAGGGAACAACAGAATGCTGTGACCATTTGCATCTATCCATCTCAGCCAGGGAGTGGGGAACTACTAGAGCTCTCTGGCTTCAGCAGTGTGGCAGGATAGTGCTGTGATCACCACCCCCCCCCCATCATGTTTGAGCTTGCCCACCTGTGCAGGTTAGGTAGGGAGCACCTTGACATCTGCCAGCACCTTTGTCTCTGGGGAGCATTTCCACTGTCCCCCACTCCTAGAGTCAATGCTTTTAGATTTGCAAATATCCCTCCTTCACATATAGTCTTGGCACTTTTCAAACTTCTGTTATTTTGCTGGGTCCTCAGGCAAGTGAGGCCACATGTGAGCCCTTCAAGAAGAAAGTCTAAGTTTCCTATAGCACTTTTGGACCCTTGGACATCAGCCCTGTTGGTTTTCTAAACTAGATATTTTGGGAACTCATTTCTCTGCTCTAGATCCCAGGGGCCAAGGTACCTAATGTTGATGCCAACCCCTTGTTCCTCCGGAAGAAGTGCCTATCTGGTGAGATTCCTCCCTACTATGTGTTGTCACACTGGGGTTGGGCAGAGAAAATTTCTCTGCCTCTCCTACCTGTCTTGATGTGGTTCTCTTTATCCTTTGTTGTGGAACAGGTGTTCAGATAGTTCTCAGGGTTTTTTCAGAGGGAATTTATCTAAATGTAGTTTTATATTTGTTTTGTCCATGGGAAGAGGTAAATTCAGGCTCTTCCTATGCTGCTATCTTGAACTGCCCAGCCTGGAGAGTATTCTTGAGAGAATATTTGAAAACCTCTAATCCAAAAACAATACTTGGCTTAAGAAGAGAGCATATTTAAGTTACCTGTTGATGTGATGAATGATTAAATGTTTTTCATTGAGACAATGACTGATTTTTAAGATCCATTCAACAACTGGGGCTTCAATTTTCGTGGAAAGGTGTATAATAAACTAGATGTTGTTTAAGGCTAAAAAGAATTGCAGACTAAACAAAATGCTGTGAAAGGTCACTAGGTATTCACTTTTGGAAAACTGTGTATGGTTACTTTAACAAAATTTAGGTAGTATGAAAAATATGTTCAGAAATAATCATTGCTAAAATGAGTAATGAAACCCAGATTTTTGAATGGGGATTGCTTTTGTAGAGGGAACAAAGGAAGGGCATATTCTTGTTAATCTCTGTATCTCAGGTACTTGGTGAATTGTCTGACACACAGTGGGCCCTTAATAAATATTGAGGGAATTAATGACTTCATGAATTCTTTGGCATTTGAGTCAGTTATGTTAAACTTTGTGATGATGATGTAAGTAGAGTATAATGGTTATTACTTTTCAAGTCCTCAAAGTCACTTCTTGTTCTCTTTTTCAGAAATGCTTTCATATATATTTACAGAAATCTACATAAAACCTCAATTCTATATTCTATTTTATATTCTCTGTAATATTATTTGTTCATTATTGCTTTTAACTAAAGAACAAATTCAGTTTTCCTTGCTCAAAGAGTTTAATCAAAATAAGACAAAACAAGGCAAAAAACCATGCATAAAAAATAGGGGATTGCATGAATGATTAAGTGACATAATTATGAAAAAAAAAACAGGCATGAAACACTAGTCCACCCACTATTTGAAAGAACTTCATACTTGTGTTTGGTGTATCACAACGTATTGGAGCATCCTTATTAAATACAAAACCTCACTGAGTAAATGTACTGGAGTGTCCTTATTAAATACAAAACCTCACTGAGTAAAACATTAAGGTTATAAATATAAAACAAACAGAAGCCAAGAGACACACTTTATCTCCCTGTAATATTTCCCACATTATATGTAATAAGGCATTCATGTAGGAACATAATTAGAGCAAGAATGCTGCCCAGGTATAATGTGAAAAAATTAATGTGGTAATGAGAACATCAACTTTTGCCTTCTCTAGTTTAAACTGGAATTTGTACTTTCAGCATTGCACTTTAGGAGCCTTTATACACTTTATTCTCTAGATTTTTTTTTAGTTAAAAAAGCACAAACTCCATCTTTAACTCCCCAAGAGTCTGCTTGTTTCTAAAACAACATGCTCAGAACTATCGCTATGCAATTATCATATACACACTGGTCTTAAAAAGCCCAGCTGTATAAACATCCATGTTGATTCAAAAATCTATTTAGATAGCTATTGTTTGATATTATTTTATGGTTATAAAATGATTATCTGCTATCAGAATTCTAAAATTATAAACATGTTTATAGTTGTAAACTGGTAAAGAGTATGACTCATATGTAAGCAAATGCTTATGTAAGCATAAATGTTAACAAGGATGCTTTTTTAATTTAAAAGAAGGTACTAAGAAACAGAATTTGCATTTTGACATTTTAATATTTTTTATTTAACTAAACTCTTAAGTCTTAAATATGTAAGTTTTGTTCTGGTTTTCATAAAACATACCATTAGGTATTTTCAATGTTTATGATATTGAAGTTTTGCTTTTTTCTTCTCTGTATTGCCCCATTACCTCCCTTATTTTATCTTAAATAATCTTAATTAAAGCTTAGATTGAATATTTTATATTGTGTCCTATTACCCCCACCTGGTGGGAAAGAAATTAAGTACCTAACATCAGTTGAAAACTTTTCAAACTTTTCAAAGCAGTGTTAAATTCCCAGATAATTAATCCTAAGAAAATTGCTAGAGCATCCCATCTTATGTCATTTAATTGAATGTAGGGTTAAAAAGATTTTAGACAAAGAACTGTCATCCTTATTAGGTAATCCTTCATCCAGATAAACAATCCAGTAATGATGAAATTTGTGTGTCCCATTACTTTCTCCAAAAAGAGATGTAAAGCAACATTTATTTTTATGGTTTGTATTTATTGTTAATTTAATAATGAAAGTAAATTTAATATCCTAATATTTTTAGCTGTTAAAATGGATCAAAAGAAGTCATTTGGTAAGGCAATGAGGTGATTAAGTAAACAATACAGACTGAAGCATAATTCTGGTATAAAATCAAGATGACAAGGCATTGCTTCTCTAGTATCAAGAGTAGGTTTGCTAATTCAGTGAACCATCAGTGCAGTCAGAAAAAATTAATTTATGCCAAATTAAAAAAAGAGAGCAAAGCACAAGAAATGTGGTGGAAAATAATGTTTTTCCTACTGGTTTAATTAAGAGGCTTAAATCACAAATCCTCAAATGTTTTAGTGTAACCTAGCCCAGTTCAGTGATAGAGAAGAGAATGAAATTTAACAATGTGTGAACATTTCAAAGGAGAGAAATCTTTGCTGCTGCTATTCTCAGTGTTCTCTCATCTATTATATCTATTAATATCTATGTTATATTTATAATATTATATTTAAATTATTATATATCTCATGCTTTTTTTCAGTGGTAAGAATTCACTAGGAAAAATTTCATGCTGTATTGCAAAAATTAGATTTCTTTTCTGCTACTTGATCACTGTATGACATTGAACAAGCTGTTTTTTTCTTTATCTAATAAGCACAATATAATGGGATCAAATAAGAAAATGCATAGAAAATTAAAACACTGTGAACCTCTACTAAGGTGTTTTCAGTTCTTATTGGAAGGTCTAACAGTGGAGTGGTTAAGCTCCTGGGTTCTGGAGCCAGATATTTTCATTTAAATCTCACCTCTACCACTTACCAGTTTTTTCTTTGGACAGTTAACATTATTTGTAAAATGGGGATAATACTATGTTCTTAGGGTTATTAGAATTAAAACATTTAATATACATATTGGGTGAGTATAGCAGTGCTGACACTTAGTAATCACTATACATACAGTCAATTAACCTGTGTATTAACATAATACATGGAAGAAACATTGTCTTAGCATTGCTGGGATTTTAGGCTGTGTAATTTTCCCTCTGAATACTATTTAAGACATAATTAGAGAATTTCAGAGTTGTAACAGGCTTCAGAAATTAATGTAATTTTGTGCCATAGGAATAAACACACAAAAATTTGTTATTTTAGAGTGACACCTCAAAATTTGGACATCTCATTTGATATATTAGAAAAATGAGTTTGAGAAAAGTGTTAACAAATGTAGCATTGCATTGTGCTTAGAGCATGGATTTAGATCAGAAAGATCTAGGTTCCTGTGCCAACAATAGTAGTAGTCCTATGACCTTGGATGAGTTATAACCTTTCTGTGCTTCTGTTCTTATTAGCTATAAGAATGGCTATAGGACTCTTACTTCACAGGGATGCGAAAGCAACTGGAACATTGCCATCTATATAGTAGACGTTCATATACTTTAGTTTTTATTCATCTCTCCCTCTTGTTCCTTCCTCTTTCCTATCTAAGTAGCTCTTTTTAGACCCTACAACTTATTAGTACTTTTCATTAATTTGCAAGTCATCATGTATTCAGTAGATCTAAACTTAATCTTGAGGGCTAGTTTAGGACATATTCTTTATGAACTCCACTTCATAGTTTTTTTTCTGCTAGTATTCTGCATACCAAAGGTAACAAGATGGTAAATCCTGAAAAGTACCTCACAAGAGCTTGTAATGATTTAGAGACTATAATCGAAAATAAATTGGTAAGAAAGAGAACCGTATTTCTGCTTAAATAAATAAATCCTCTCTCTATACACAAAGCATAGAAGGAAGAAAAAGCTCCTGAAACCCTGCCATCTATACAGTAGTCACTCAATACATGTCTCCCATGGTTCAGTCCTGGCATGCTAGATTCTGAGCTGATTTGCCAATAAGGAATGAACTATGGATGTGTCAGTGGCCCTCATAATGCATCACCTTCCATCCCTCCTGGATGACTCGGGCATAGAACCAGGATTCTTTCTTGTTTTGTTCTGCCAGTCAAGGTTTGTCTCTATCACCATCGTCATCATCCTAGTTATCATCCATCATTGCTTTTCATTTGTGATTTCCTGTCGTATTGTTCTGTTAGAGAGAACACTGCAAGGAAGAGCTGTGATCTCCTGTGGTACTGGCATTCCCTGTAACCTTCTATGACTCTGTATTCTCTACTCCTAAGAGTCAAATCTCTTGATGGCCTCCATTGCAGATATTTACAGGTCCTTTCCCAGGACTTTACGTAGTCATAAGAGAGTGAGAATGAGGGGGCTGGGGAGAGGAGAGGGGCGGGTAGGAGAGGGAAGGGGAGAAGAATGTGTATTAATTTCATTCTCACTCCTTCTTCAAATCCTAGGTATTCAGACTATTTAGACTATAGATTAGTCACTTATAGCTCTACTTTCTCTCCACATTTTCCTTGTCTCTTCCTCTTTATCTGGTCTTAGAAACACTGCCTCCTTCAAACTCTGGACAATAGGTGAGCTTCTAATTTCCCACATAATAACTACCATCCTTTCTCCTTGGGGCTTGATTCTGTTCCTCAAATATCCAGGCCACTGGTGAGAATCTTGGGGAAAATGGATCAATTTCCTGATGCTGAACACCACTCCATCTATGTTTAAATAAACACTGGCCCCCACCCCCCAAATTTGGAATTTCTTACTGTTGGGACTCTGTGATTGCATATTCTAGAAGAGACTCTATTTGTAATTTGTACTGAGATTATTTTCTGTTGATAAATATGACATGGCCTATTTAGATGCTTTAAACCAGCAGTTTTCCAAACCCAATCTCCCTGCTCTTGGCTTCCTCTTTTCCTCATTGCCTGAGTTTCCAAAGTATTAGCATACTTTAAGTCTGAGCCCCACTGATTATGACAAGCTTCGCCTTCACTCTTCTTTCTGATGACATATTTATGTTTATATCTCTGTCTTTATTTTTAACCACTTTATTAAAATATAATTCATGTACCATAACATTTAACCATTTAAAGTGTAAAATTCAATAATTTTTAGTATATGTACAGAGTTGTGCAATGATCAACAAATGTAATTTAGAACACTTTTATCACTCCCCAGAAGAAACCCTATACCCATTAGCAGTAACTCCCTAGTGCCCTGCCCTAGGCTACCACTAATCTGCTTTCTGTCTCTATAGATTTGCCTATTCTGGACATCTCATATAAATGAAATCATACAATGTGGTCTTTTGTGACTGGCTTCTTTGACTCAGCATAAACTTTTCAAGATTCATCAGTGTTGCAGCATGTATCAGTACTTTGTTTCTTTCAATTGCCAAATAATATTTCATTGTGTAGGTATACATTATCTTGTTTGTCCATTAATCAATTGATGGACATTGGCATTATTTCTACTTTTTTGGCTATTATGAATAATACTGCTATAAGCATTTGTGTATAAGTATTTGTGTAGACATATATTTTCATTTTCTTGAGTATGTACTGAGGAGAGAAATTGCTGGGTTATGTGGTAACTCTATGACTAACATTTTGAGGAATTGCCATGTTGTTTTCCAAAGCGGCTGCACCATTTTACAATCCTATTAGAAATGTGTGAAAGTTCTGTTTTCTCCACATCCTTGTCAACACTTGTTATTATCTATCTTTTTGACTGTAGCCATCCTAGCGGCTGTGAAGTGGTATCTCATTGTGGTTTTCTTTGCATTTCCCTAATGTGGAACATCTTTCTTCTTATTGGCCATCTGTTTCTCTTTAAAGAAATGCATAATCAAAGGTCTGTTCAGATCCCTTGCCCACTTTTTAATTGGATTGTCTTTTAAAATTTTACTGAAGTATAGTTGATTTACAGTATTATATTAGCTTCAGGTGTACACATAATGATTCAATATTTTTATAGATTATACTTCATTTAAAGTTATTATAAAATAAGGCAATATTTCTCTGTGCTGCATAATATATCATTCTTTCTTATTTATTTTATACATAGTAGTTCATATCTCTTAATAATATGCCCCTGTATGCACCTCCCCTCATCCCTCTCTCCGCTGGTAACCACTAGTTTGTTCTCTATATCTGTAGGTCTGTTTCAGTTTGTTATATACATTAATTTGTTTTATTTTTCAGATTCCCCATGTAAGTGATAACAAAGAGTATTTATCTGACTTATTTCACTAAGCACAATACTCTCTAGAGCCATCCACATTGTTGCACATGGCAGTATTTCATTTTTTTATAGCTGAGTAATATTCCATTGTATATATAAATAGCACATCTTTTTATCCATTCATCTATTGATGGACACTTAGATTGCTTCCATACCTTGGCTGTTATAAATAGTGCTGCTATGAATATTGGGGTGCATGTTTCTTTTCGAATTAGTGTTTCCTTTTTCTTTGGATGTAGACCCAGTAGTGGAATTGCTAGATCATATGACAGTTGTACTTTTAGTTTTTTGAGGAATCTCCATACTGTTTTCCATAGTGGCTGTACCAATTTACATTCTCCACAAGTGTACAAGGGTTTTCCCTTGTACACTTTTCTCCCCATCCTTGCCAACATTTGCTATTTGTGGTCTTTTTGATGATAGCTTTTCGAAAGGTGTGAGGTGATATTGCATTGTGGTTTTGATTTGCATTTCTGTGATGTTGAGCATCTTTTCATGTGCCTCTTGGCCATCTGTATGTCTTCTTTGGAAAAATGTCCATTCAGGTCTTCTGGCCATTTTTTAACTTTTTTATTTTTAAGTTGAAATGTATGAGCTGTTTATATATTTTGCCTATTAACTCCTTATCAGTCATATCATTTGCAAATCTTTTCTCCCTTTCAGTAGGTTGTCCTTTCATTTTGTCAATGGTTTCCTTTGCTGTGCAAAAGCTTTTAAGTTTAATTAGGTACCATTTACAAATTTCTGCAAATTTATTTCTTTTATTTCTTTTGCCCTAGGAGACACATCTAAAAAAATATTGCTGTGATTTATGTCAAAGTGTGTTGTGCCCATGTTTCTCTTTTAGGAGTTTTACCTCTTCTAGGTGGTCCTACGTTTAGGTCTTTAATCCATTTTGAGTTTATTTTTGTATATGGTGTGAGGAAATGTTCTAATCTCCTTCTTTTGCATGTAGCTTTCCAGTTTTCCCAGCACCACTTACTGAAGAGAGTATCTTTTCTCCATTGTATATTCTTTCCTCCTTTGTTGTAGATTAATTGACCATAGGTGCCTTGGTTTATTTCTGGGCTGTCTATTCTGTTCCTTTGATCTATGTGTCTGTTTTTGTGCCAGCATCATGTTGTTTTGATTAGAGTAGATATGTAGTATAGTCTGAATTCAGGGAGCATGATACTTTCAGCTTTGTTCTTTTTTCTCAAGATTGCTTTGGAAATTTGAGGTCTTTTTTGTTTCCATACAAATTTAAAAATTATTTGTTCTAGTTCTGTGGATAATGCCTTTGGTATTTTGATAGGGATTGCATTGAATTTGTAGATTGCTGTGGGTAGTATGGTCATTTTAACAATATAAATTCTTCCAATCCATGAACACAGTATATCTTTCTATCTGTTTGTGTCATCTTCAATTTCTTTTATCAATGTCTTATAGATTTCCAAGTACAGGTCTTTTACCTCCTTAGTTATGTTTATTCCTAGGTATATTATTATTTTTGATGAAATTATAAATAGAATTGCTTCCTTAATTTCTCTTTTTGATAGTTTGTTGTTATTGTATAGAAATGCAACAGATTTCTTTATATTATTTTTGTATCTTGAAACTTTACCAAAGTAATCATTGAGCTCTAGTAGTTTTTTGGTGGCATCTTTAGGATTTTCTATGTATAGTATCATGCCATCACCAAACAGTGATTGTTTTACTTCTTTGTTTCCAATTTGAGTTTCTTTTATTTCTTTTTCTTGTCTGATTGCTGTGGCTAGGACTTCCAATACTATATTGAATACAAGTGGCAAGTATGGGCATCCTTGTCTTGTTCCCAATTTTAGAGGAAACGGTTTCAGCTTTACACTGTTGAGTATGATGTTAGCTGTGGGTTTGTCATAAATGACCTTTACTGTGTTGAGATATGTTCCCTCTATACCAAATTTGATGAGAGTTTTTATCATGAATAGATGTTGAATTTTTTCAAGTGCTATTTCTGCATCTGTTGAGATGATCATGTGATTTTTATCCTTCCTTTGTTATTGTGGTGTATCACATTGATTGATTTGTGAATTTTGAACCATCCTTGCATCCCTGGAATAAATCACAATTGATCATGGTGTATGATCCTTATTTATTGTCAAATTTGGTTTGCTAATATTTGTTGAGGATTTTTGCATCTATATTCATCAAATATATTGGCATGGTATTTTCTTTTTTTGTAGTGTTTTTGTCTGGTTTTGGTATAAGGATAATAGTGGCCTCATATAATGAATTTGGGAGTGTCTGTCTTCTTCAATTATTTGGCATAGTTTGAGATGGGATAGATATTAGATCTTCTTTATATGTTTGGTAGAATTCCCCTGTGAAGCCATCTGGTCCTAGACTTTTGTTTGCTGGGAGTTTTTTAAAATTGCAAATTCAATTGCATTACTAGTGATCAGTCTGTTCAGATTTTCTGTTTCTTCCTAATTCAGGCTTGGAAGGTTGTATGTTTCTGGAAATTAGTCCATTTCTTCTATGTTATCCAATTTGTTGGCATATAATTATTCATAGTATTCCCTTATGATTCTTTGTATCTCTGTGGTATGGGTTGTTATTTCTTGTCTTTTGTTTCTTACTTTGCTTATTTAGGTCTTTCTTTTCTCCTTGATGAGCCTGGCTAGAGGTTTATCAATCTTGTTTATCTTTTCAAAAGTCCAGCTCTTGGTTTCATTGACCTTTTCAATTTTTTTTTGTCTCTATTTTATTCATTTCCTCTCTGATCTTTATTTTTTCCTTCCTTCTGCTGACTCCAGACTTTGCCTGTTCTTCTTTTACTCATTCATTTAGGTAGTAGATTAGGTTGTTTATTTGAGTTTTTTCTTGTTTCGGGGGGTAGGCTTGTATTGCTATAAATTTCCCTCTTAGAACTGCTTTTGCTTCTAAGATTTTGAAAAGTTGTGTTTCCATTTTCATTCATCTCAGGTATATTCTGATTTCTTCAATGACCCATTGGCTTTTTAGTAGCATGTTGTTTAGTCTCCATGTGTTGTGCTTTTTCCATTTTCTTTCTGTAATTGATTTCTAGTTTCATACTGTGTGGTCAGAAAAAATGCTTGATAAAATTTCTGTTAAATTTGTTGAGACTTGTTTTGTGGCCTAGTACAGGAGCTATCCTTGAGAACATTCCATGTGCACTTGAAAAGAATGTGTATTCTGCTGTTTTTGGATGGAATGTCCTGTAGGTATCTATTAAGTCCAGCTGGTCTACTTTGTCATTTAAGATCATTGTTGCCTTATGATTTTCTGTCTGGATGATCTGTCCATTGATATAAGTGGGGTGTTAAAGTCCCCTACTATTATTGTATTACTTTCAGTTTCTCGCTTTATGTCTGTTAATATTTGTTTTATATATTTATGTGTTCTGTATTAGGTGCATATATGTTAAGAGGTTTGATATTCTCTTGTATTTATCCCTTTATCATTACATAATGCCCTTCTTTGTCTTTTGTTACAGAGTTTGTTTTAAAGTCTATATTGTCTGATATGAGGGTAGTAATGGCTACCCTCGCTTTCTTGTTGTTTTCATTTGCATGAAATATCTTTTTCCATCCCCTTAATTTCAGCCTGTGTGTGCCTTTCACCCTGAAGGGAGTCTCTTGTAGGCAGCATATTGAAAGGTCTTGTTGTTTTATCCAGTCATCTACCCTATGTCTTTTGATTGGAGCATTTAGTCTATTGACATTGAAAATGATTATTGATTAGTATGTTCTTATTGCCATTTTATTACTTGTTTTCTGGTTGTTTTGTAATTCTTCTGTGTTCTTTTCTACTTTTTGTTTCTTTATAGTTTGATGACTTTCTTTATAGTTTGATGATTTTCTTTAGTGGTATGCTTATGTTCCTTTCTCTGTAGTTTTTGTATATATATTGTAGGCTTTTGATGTGTGCTTTTCATGGGGTTCATATATGTAGACCTGTAATTATATCTACTTGCTTTAAGTAGGTAGTCCTTTAAGTTCAAATGCATCCTAAAAGATCTACATGTTTTTACTCCCCTTTCCCACATTTTGTATTTTTGATGTCATATTTTACATCTTCATGTTATCATATTGATCATTGTAGAGAGAATTGATTTTATATTTTTTGTCTTTTGATCTTTATACTAGCTTATTTAAGCACTTGGTCGTCATCCATTACTGTCTATTTGCCTTTACTAGTGGGATTTTTCCTTTCCTATAGTTTCTACTTCTTTTATTTTATACTTAGATTATATAGATTCCTACTTCTGTCTTTTCCACTTAGAGAAGACCCTTTAACAGGTTTAGTATTGATGAACTCTTAGTTTTTTCTTGTCTGAGAAGTTCTTTATTTTTCCTTTGATTGTATATGTTAATCTTGCTGGGTAGAGTATACAAGGTAGCAGGTTTTTCCCTTTCAGCACTTTGAATAGATCATGCCACTTCCTTCTCACCTGCAAGGTTTCTGCAGAGAAATCAACTGGTAGCCTTATGGGGGTTCCCTTGTATATGATTCTTTGTTTTTCTCTTCTGCCTTTAGAATTCTCTCTTTAACTTTTGCTGCTTTAATTTTGATATGTCTTGGTTTTCGTCTGTTTGGGTTCATCTTGTTTGATATCCTCTGTGTTTCCAGTATTTGGATATCTGTTTCCTTCTTCAGTTTTAAGAAGTTTTCCGTCATAATTTCATCAAATACAATTTCAACTCTTTTTCTCTCTCTTCTCCTTCTGGACCCCTATAAATGCGAATGTTGGTACACTTAATGTTGTCCCACAGATCTCTTAAACTGCTCTCATTTTGCTGTTCTGATTGGACAGTTTCCATAATTCTGTCTTCCAGATCACTTTTGCATTTTTCTGTATCACCTAGTTTGCTGTTAATTCCTTCTAGTGTATAGTTCATTGCTGATATTGTATTCTTCAATACAATAACTGACTGGTTCTTTTTAATATTTTCTAGTTCCTTGTTAATATTCTTACTGTGTTCATCTGTTCTTTTCCCTCATTCCATTAGCATCCTTATTACTGGTGCTTTAAATTCTTTACATGGTAAATTGTTTATTTCTGTTTCATTAGTGTTTGTCCCCCCCCAGGCTTTGTTCTTCTCTTTCAATGAGACCAATTTCTCTGTCTTCTCATTTTGCTTAACTTTCTTTGTCTCTGTGAAATGAGGTGAAACAATTATGCATTGCAGTCTTGAATGTGTCCTTATGTGGGAGTGTCCTTATACAGTATGTATGTGCCCAGTGGCTTTGGTGGGAGAGAGAGCTGGATTTGATGTGAACACAAGTCACATCTTTCCTCAGGGTGTGCTGGCAGTTGTCATCTTGGTAGGAGGTGGGATAGGAGATGGAGGGGCTAGGGCTGGACCCAGGTGTGAGTTGGGTCTTCCCCTCTGCTTGATGGCTGTCACTGCCCTATTGGGAGGAAGGTCAGGTCTCAAGTTGCTGGAGCAGAAGCCCTGAAGGTTAGGTCCAAGCTGCCTCCATTCCCTTTAAGTTTGTGCTCCTCCCCCTCCCAGCATTGGCACCCTCACCCCAGAAAGGAACAGTGCTGGAACAAGAGGGTCTGGTGTGGGCACTCAGTGCATGTTCAGATGTGGGCTGTGGTGGTCAGGCCTGGGTCAGAGATCTGTACTGCTTCTGATGTGCTGCCTGTATAAGCACCAGTAATGGCTTCCCTTGCCCTACTCAGATGCTGCTTTGAGTCTAAGCCACCCTTGTCTCTCATAGCTGGGCTCTTCCTTCTGTCTCTGCCACTTTTGCCCTAGTGGGGAGCTATGCCACAAGGCAAGTGGGGCCTGTGTGGGCACTTGGCATGTGTTGGGGCACAGGCTGTGGCGGTGTGGCTGCAGACAGAAATGGGGCTTTTTCTGATGAGTTGCCTGTGTAAGCGTTAGTAATGGCTGTCCCCACCCTTCTTAGATGCTGCTTCAGGTCTGAGCCACATCTGTGTCTCACAGCTAAGCTCCCAAGCAGGGCTGGAGCACTCACTAGCTCAGGCTGAGGTGCACACCAGAGCAGTGTAGGAAATCTGCCCCCTCAGCTCTGCTTCAGGAACAAGTGAGTGTGCACACACTCCTCATGAATGGAGTTTATGGCTTTAGCTGTTACATTAAGGTGCATGATCCATGTTGAGTTAATTTTTGTGTATGGTATGAGGCAGGGGTTCAGCTCCCTTCTTTTGCATGTAAATATACAGTTGTCCCAGCACTGTTTATTGAAACGACTACTTATTCTTTCTGCATTGAGTTGTCTAGACACCTTTGTTGAAAATTAATTGACTATAAATTTAAGGGTTTATTTTTGAACTCTCAATTCTATTCTATTGATCTATATGTCTATTCTTATGCCAGTAACACACTTTCTTGTAGCTTTTTAGTAAGTTTTGAAATTAGAAAGTGTGAGTCCTCCAGTTTTGTTCTTTTTAAAGATTGTCTTGTTTATTTTGTGTTCCTTGCATTTTCATATGAATTTTAGGTTCATCTTGTCAATGTCTGCAAAAAATACAGCTGGCATTTTGATAGGAGTTGTACTGAATTTATAGTTTAATTTGGGGGAATATTGCTGTCATAACAATATTAAGTCTTCCAGTCCATGACATGGAAAGTTTTTCCATTTATTTAAGTCTTTTAATGATGTTTTGTAATTTTCAGTGTAGAAGTCTTGCACTTATTTTGTTAGATTCATTACTAAATATTTTATTTTTTATTGTATATAATATTGTTTCCTTAATTTTATTTTATATTGTTCATTGCAAGTGTATAGGTATACAATTCATTTTTGCACATTAACATTGCATCCTACAACCTTGCTCATCTCATATATTAGCTCTAATTTTTTTTTTTTAGTGAATTCCTTAGGATTTTCTGTATACCAGATCATGTTATACTCAGATAGTTTTACTTCTTTTCCAGTTTAGATGCCTTTTGTTTATTTTCCTTTCTTAAATTATTTGACTAGTTACTGAATAGAAGTGAAAGAGGATATTCTTGTTGTATGCCTGATCACAGGGAGAAAGCATTTAGACTTTCACCATTAAGTATGATCTTAACTGTGGGTTTTTCGTAGATGCCCTTTATCAGGTTGAAGAATATTTTTGTCTTTTTTTGCCTGAAGTTGAATGTCTCTGAGTATTTATTCCTTACCTATCCAACAGTGAATAAAAATGGGAATGAAAGTTCAACTCACATTTGGGTAGTAAGAGCTAGAGAACCTTGAGGAACATAGCTGGACAATTAGACCAAGGGTGATATACTGTCATTTTTCTTGTGCATTATGCTTTTAAAAGAGGTGATACGATGAAACTGGGTCTTCCTAGTAAGGTAATTTTTTAGATACTTAATGTAGAAATGGTCGTCCTCTATTAAATTACTTTTTAAAGATCATACCTCATGGCTATAAGTGTCTCATGAGTTTGGGTAATGCTCAGTATTTAGTGTGAACTATAGTTTTTCTAAATCATTTATGTGGCAATCCTTTATCTTAGACTTGAATGACCATTGCTATACATTTATAAGATATTTAATGATGTTTAACATCAAAGGTAGTCTTATGTTACATTTGGGCTATAGAGGTATTTGTGATATAGTTAGTCATAAAATCATCTTGATGGCAATAAATAAACCAAGGGGTTCTTGCTGACTCTGGTGTGCTATATAGAATGCATTTTCGAATGGTTTATTTCTGCATTAGAGGAAAACACCAACCTTCTGGGGGTTGTCCACATTCCAGAATCTTGCGTCTGTTGTATTTATGATGGAAACAAGGCTAAAAAAGAGTATTTAGTCATCTGCTGTTTCCATTTGGTGCTAAACACATACTTTTCTCTAGAGTGCAAGAATGCTAATTTATTTCATGTACCAGGGTGGATTGCAGCCATTCCTAGAGACATGAGTATTTAAATTGGCACAAACTGAACAGCGAATATTCTGCATATAGAAGATACAGTCTCAGTATCTAGTTCTTGAATAAGGCAAAATCTTTGTTAATTAGGGATCTGGATTTTAAATACAACTTACCTTCTAATAGGCAGGCATATACAATTGACCTTTCAACTACAGCCACAGCCATTATGTTTTGAGTTCAGAAGCTTTTTCTATGCATTCTGGTAAGTATGAAATATGACATAAGTAAAACTCACAAGTAAATTGTGGATATTCAGGTAAACATGTTCTGAGATCTGTCTCTGGAATGAGAGATAAAAGGGAGCAATAAGTTTTGTGCTATTTCTGTGCCCTTTATCTGTCTTCTCAGGTATAACTAGATAATTTCTGGTATTTTATTCCCATATGTGATAGGATAATTTTTATATGTGTGAGATGTTTCAAATTAATTGCAAATTTTTAATTTGAGTTGATGTTCATTCATTCATTAATAAACATTTGTCACATATCTTTCATGTGCCCTCATGGAGCTTACATTCCATTGAAGAAGACAGAAAACAAACATGGTAAATAACTATAATATAAAGTATATTAGTGATAAATAGTAGTAAGAAGAAAATAAAGCAGGGAAAGAAGTATGGCATGTTGAGAGTGAAATTGTTGGATGAATTTTTAGATAGAGTGGCTAGAGGAGGTCTTACTGAAAAGTTGATTTTTGAGTAAAGACTCAAAAGAAGTGAGAGAGTGAGCCAGTCATGGATCCAGAAGAGTGTTCCAGCAATGATATGGCCTAGGGTAGGGATGGGATATGCCTAGATTTTTAGAGAACCAGCAAGGAGGTCCATGTTGCTGGATCACAGTGAACAAGGAGAGTAGTAAGGATGAGATCAGAAAGATATATAGGGTGGTTTGAGCAAAGCAGTGACATGATGACTTGCTAGAGGTGATAAGATGCCAAATTCTAGATAAATGAGGGTAAAGGTGATAGAATTTGCTGACAGACTAGATGTGAGATTTGAGAGAAGAGAAGTAAAGGCTGACAACAAGGTTTTTGTTTGGACAACTGGAAGAACTGCTACTGAAGTGGTGAAGACTGGTAGTAGTGGTTTGAGGGGTATTATCAGGAGCTCAGGTTTTGATATGCTATGTTTGAGAAGCATATTAGAGAGCCAACTGACTTTTATGTCAGCTTTTTTGGCTCTCTTTTACCTGGTGCATTTTGAAATGCTCACCTGCCTCTCTATGAAGCAGTTCTTAACCTATGTATGCTTTTCCTTACACTTCCTATAGTAATTCTGATCTTTTCCACCATTGTATTTTAGCATATTATTATTTAACAATTTCCAGAGAGCAGAGGACTTCAGAGTGGGTGCTTATTTTTACTTTGTATTTCCTTCTAGCTCTTAGTTCATTTCCACTGTATAAATACTTCTTGAAATCAGTATCTAAGAATACTCAAAACTTAACAAGATTATTAACCTAAGTTGTTTCTGTTTTCCTCAATCAGATGGATCTGATTGTTGGTCAAGCTAGGGAGCACTAACTTAACTTTCTGAAAAGCATGATAAATATGGGATATCTTACATGCATTTGCTCAAGGTCTTGCTTCCTGCTGGGGAAGGTAATTAGAAATCAGATATTTTTCAGAACAACCTGTGATACACAGCAATAAGAACTGAATGACACACTTACATGTAAGTGCTAAAAACTGTCATCAACAGCTAGGCAAGAACACTTGGAAGAATAGTTCATAGGCAAATCTAGTTAGCCTAATTGGGAACACAATTGAAGAAGAACATTTCCATTCTAGAATGAGTATACCTTAGCTTTTTGCAGTTGTGATTTCCTTTTCCAAAATTCAAAATTTTATCTCATGGAAAAATAAATTATCTTAAGGCAGTAACCCTCAAAATTCTCTCATGTCTTTAAAGTGGTGATAGGTATTATTAATTCATTGGTCATTCTGTGCCAGCTCCTATACAAGCCCCAGGGAATGAAATTATTAAGATATCATTTTGGCCCCAATAGGAACGCTTAATTCAGTGAGAGACACAGATGTATCAATGAATAAGTATAGCAAATGGTAATGGTTTAATAAGTCCTAGATTAGTGCTGTGTAAGTACTATTGGAACACATGAGTGTGTCCATGGATGACAGAACATGAGAATCCAAATTGTCTTGAAGGATGAATGGACATATAGCAGGAGATATGAGGGGAGGCAGGGACATAGCTCATGCAAAGGCACCTGTAGAACCTCATGTGATTCTGCGTGGCTGGAGAAAATGGTGCCTGTGAGAGAAGTGGTAGAATGTAAGGCTAGAGAGAGCAGCTGGAGTCAGATCATGCTTGTCTGTAATAAACAATATGAGAGTTATTGTGTGTGAATTAACAGTCACTTGAAAATTTTAAGTTGGGGAGTGAAGATCATATTTGAAGTTTAGAGAGACTCCTCTGATTGTGTTACTGACAAAATATCGTATTAGTCAAAAAGTTGTCTTTAATATTTCTCTAATTTGTTTTGTCCTCCATGTATTCACAAGCACTTCCTCTGTTTTCTCCCTAATCATTTTCCCTCTAGACTACTACTAGTAATGAGGACGAGAACAAAAGGTACTTACTGGAGAAATATTTAATGAGGAGAATAACAGATCTTACCTAAAGGTTAGGATGAGGGAATGGAAAGGTCAAGGATATTCCTTAAGTTTTTTGTTAGTCAGCTGGATATTGGGGCCCTTCAGTCTGAGAATGTTGGAGGAGAAACATATTTGGAAGTGTGTGTAAAAAAGCAATGGGTTCAATTTTGGGCATGTATATTTTGAGATCCAACTTGAGTTATGCTCCTGGAGCTCAGTAGAGAGGTCACTACCTGTCAATTTAAATTCAGTATTGTCATTTAGGAAGACAGGGGAGAAATATTTAAGGAGGGAATGTTGCCAGTAGTTTGCTGTATAGAGAGGAGTCAAGTAAGAAAATGCTGGAAAAATGTTTCACATTAAATTAGGTAACCTCATTAATACCTTGTGAGGTAGAAATTATTATCCCCATTTTGTAGCTGAAGTAAGGTTAATTATTACAATCAAAAGCTCCTGCTATTGGAGTGTTTTTGTGTTGGAATTGTAACCCCAAAGTTCATGATATTTTCATTATGAGACAGACTTCCTGCTTTGGAGTTTCTCAGCGTTTGCCTCATTTCACCCTTAGCTTTAAAGTCACACCTTGTAGCAGGTTTTTCAAGCCTGTTGAATTAAACTTAAAAGCCAAAGTTTTTTGCTCTGGGAAAAGCAACCATTAAGCTATCACTACTAAGATGCTATGTTTAGAGTTGTTATTTTATCAAAGGTAGATTAAAATAGTAAAGATGATACTTATTAATTTTACTCTTTCTTCATGTATCATTCACTTTTATTTTGGGGCAAACTAGATGACCTTATCAATCACACTTTAATTTAGTGTTATAATTTTGGCCTGAGGTTATCTTATCAGTCTTATTCTGAAACTCAATTAAGGAATAAGTTTCTAATCCGAGTTGTATTAGGTGTGACAGTTATTTGTCAGGAAGGTATGCCTGAAATGTGAATTTTCTTTTGGGCTACTACAGAACTGTAGGGTTTTAGGAAAGTCCTTAGACAGACTTTGTGAGAGATAATGAAGCTACTGACAATAACAAAAAAATGGTATTGGGTAGAAAGAGTGATAAGACAGGAGCCAATCCTGGATCTTATTCATAGCTGGGCCATTAAATGAGAAAGAATAGAGAGTGCTTTCATGTAGGAAGCATTATAGCTATTTAATCAATGTTGGCTTTCTTAAAAACAATTACCACTATCACTTTTTATTAATTAAAGAAATAATAATACTTTTTGTATCTCCTCATGGGATTCTTTGTGAAAGAATGACTGGAAACATGTTAAACAGGATAAGCCACTCCATGAATGTAAGGGATTATTAACTAGGAAGTAGCATCAACATCCCTGAGTTTGGATCCCATTTATACTAAATGATGCTGTTTGCTTTCTTAGATGCACCAGAATACTTGGAAAATGGTGATTTATTTCTGACAAGTGAGTCACAGAAACTTAAATAAGGAATTGTAAAGATAATGATATTTATTGATCCTTGACTAGATGTTAAAATCCAACTTAACTCCCATAGGTGTTAATTAATCTATACGGGAAAAGTTTTCTGATTTATGGATATTTGAATTTTGTTAGATTAAGTGATGAAGTATACACACAAATGGAAGGAAAGCATGAAGTATAGCAATTAGGTCTTACTGAAGTAGCTCATTATTTTTATGTTTTTCTGCTTATTCTTTTTCCTTTAATCATGACACATGACTCCAGATAGAATTTATTTTTTAGGTATAAATTCAAGGCAAATAATAGGTTAATATATAGTATTATATTTGTTTCAGATGGATAGAAAATGAAATGAATATAGTGTGTTTCTGAACTTTACATATACATTTTCTTAACTGACACAGTAGTCTGCATTAGAATTAAGTAATATGGCTTTTCTAGGAGGTTTCTTTGGAGGTATTAATATTCACTTTGGTGTATTACAACTACTTAAGGCATGCATTAATGGCCCAGAGTACATACTTTTGGGGATATCTTGATACAATCATTATATGGTTTCTTAGTTTTCTATTTGAATTTGAAGAATTCTTTTATTTTCTCCTTTATTGAATTTGTCCTACTAACATGAGATAGAAAATGGGAAATAAGTATAGAAAAGCAGTGAAGATCTCTCTCTGCTGCTTAACAATGTTTTGATTGTAAAATCTTGCATTTTTTTCAGTCATTTTTTTTCCCTCAGAACCTTCTTTTTATCTCTGTAGTCTACTCTTGTTTCACCATCCTATATCCCTCAGCTCAGTTAAGGCTAAGTATTCAACTTCCTAATTTATTTTGGAGAAAAACATTTAAATTAGCAGGTGTTTGCACTATTTGTTTTCTGATAGAACATGAAGCTGCCCACTGACAAGTGATGCAGTTAGCAGGCAACATCTTGGCAGAGAGAAGATTGGGGATAGAAGTCAACCAAGAATGGAATCCAAATAGCAAAGTATCCATTAGGCTTTTCTCTGCATGTCTTCTGAGTCTTAAGAAAACAAAACTACTCTTTATGAGCTCACTTCCTTCCACTACCAGAGAAGTGGGTTTGTCAGCTCCAGAAACTTCATTCTTCATTTAAACACCTGGAAGAGAAACTCAGTAATTTGCATGTAGTTCTGCTTTGTTGAGCAGAATATCTGCTGAGCTATTCTACTTGGGCAGGGATGTAGCTTAGTAAGGAAATTTTCTCTGATTTTTTGAAATGTGGGTTTGTTCAAGGGTATATGGAATCAATTGCTGTGAAAATCCTTTAGCTTTGCCCTTTCTTATGGCCAAGCTATCGGAGCTTTCCTTTTTTATTTTTCAAACAGAAGCCCTTAAGTTGGTAGAAGATACTTGCAAACGGACTGCATATCCAATTTTTGTATCTTTCCCTAAATATCATGGGAAATGTAACATGACAGGTCTATAGCTTATTTATACCAGTGAATATTTGCTTGGCTTTATTAACACTTCTGTTTTGTCTGATTTTGTGTAAACTTTAAAAACTGAAGTATAACATACATACATAAAAATGTACAGCTTATAAACATACAGGTCAATGAATTTTGCAAGCCAAACACACCACCTCCAAGGTAACAAGCACCCAGATCAAGAAACAGAAAATTACCAAAATTCAAAATATCCCTTATGCCCATTTCCAGTCTCTAATCGCCCCTCCAGAATAAACACTATTCTGATTTCTAAAACTATACATTATTTTTGCCTGAGTTTGAACTTTATATAGATGGAATCAAGTAATATGTACTTTTTTGTGTCTGGTGTTTTTCATTCCATATTTCGTATTGTAGCACGTACCTGCATTTTTTTCATTCTCATTACTTTGGGTTGTTCCTAATTTGGGGCTCTATGAAGAGTGTTTCTATGAACACTTTTATATGTCTTTTAATGAACATATGAAAATATTTCTGTAAATGTGTATTTTCTCCCAGGAGTGGAATAGAGCTGGTTCATATATGTTCATGAACATATACATATGTTTAGCTTCTGTAGGCACTGTCGGTTTTCCAAAGCAGTTATATCAATGGCTTCACTAACATTTGATGTACAGATAGGTATAATTTAATTTTACTCTTTAGCTTTCTGTGGCGTTATCATGTACAAGTTTGTCTAGACTCTCTGGATTATGTATATTTTCCACACATTTGATTTCTTGGAATAATCATATCCCAAGTTTCTTATCCTTTCTGAACATAACTTTCTCTTACTTATTTCTTATTCATTTGTCTATTTGTTTCTTCAAAAATAATGATTAAGCTCCTAATACGTGCCATGTACTACTAGATAATGGATAAAAAATAAATAAGTTATAGTGCTTTCATTCAAGGGAAGTATAATGAAGTGAGGGAGACAGCAATATGAATAGATATATTTTTAAGTGATTTCACTCAAGTCTAAAAAGCTTCATCTTTGATCTGTTGTTTCTAGATTTAGTAAAGAAGTCCATTAACAACTTGTCAAATTCATTCATTATGTCTAGGTTATTAAAAAATCATGTGTATTCCAATATAAATTTCCCTTTTTTGAAGTAAACAGACCCCATATTTTAAATTCCCTCATACAGAAGTCATCCTGTCTTCCAAATTGCTTTTTAAAAAATACATTTCTTTAATTCTTTTTTTTTAAAGTATAGTGACCATAATTATCCACAGTACTTTGGGTCCTAAACTCTAGGGTGTGCATGTTTTTTTGCTTGCTTCTTTGGTTTTTTGAGAGTTCAGTATCTTCTGATGTCCTTCTTGGTAATTTACAATACATATTTAGCTTCTTGGTCTAGCACACAAAATTTTCAGGTTTATATCTTCAAGAAACAACTTATGATGACTCCTAGGTTCTTCTCCTTATTGTAACATTCATCCTGGGTGAAGGCCCTGTAACCTTCACACACATGACTTTAGCTCCCAGCTATGAGCTAGTGATTCACAGATCTCTATTTCTAGCTCAGTTCTAGGTCCATGTATAGTATATTTTAATTTGGATATTATGCTGGCATCTCACATTTCTCAGATGACAAAAAGTACTTTACCTTTCTCTTCCAAATGCATTATTCATTCTGTATTCTCCATCTTGGTGAATGCATCACGATGTGCACAATGGTGAAAACAATTTTCTAGATGCTTCTAGATACCTCCACCCCCTTCCATCTGCTTCTAGATACCTCCACCCCCTTCCATCTAAGTATCACAGAGTCTTACTGTTTTTGCCTCCTAAATATTTCTGGATCCATCCTACTACAGCCTGGCAATAGTGTTCAACGTTCAGGCCCTCATTGTCTTTTACCTGGATTATTGCCTGGTGTCCCTGACTGAAATTTCATTCTCTCTAATCACTAAATGGTCACTGCTAGAGTAATCTTTGAAAATACACATCTGAGCTTGTTGCTCTTGCAGTTCTTTAGCATGGCATCTGCCTGCGTTTCTAGCTAGATTCATCACCATTCCTGCTTAGCGTCCCTATACTTGTAGTGCCACCTGCAGTAGCATGCATTCTCCTTGCTCTGTTATGCCTCAGGCCTTTGCACATGCTGTTTTCTTTTTTGGGGGCAGATGTCCTTTATTTATTTATTTTTTTAGCATCTTTATTGGAGTATAATTGCTTTACAGTGTTGTGTTAGTTTCTGCTTTATAACAAAGTGAATCAGCTATACATATACATATATCCCCGTATCTCCTCCCTCTTGCGTCTCCCTCCCACCCTCCCTATCCCACCCCTCTAGGTGGTCACAAAGCACCGAGCTGATCTCTCTGTGCCATGCAGCTGCTTCCCACTAGCTATTTATTTTATATTTGGTAGTGTATATATGTCCATGCCACTCTCTCACTTCATCCCAGCTTACCCTTCCCTCTCCCCATTTCCTCAAGTCCATTCTCTACGCTGCATCTTTATTCCTGCCCCTATGTTCTTCAGAACTTTTTTTTTTTAGATCCCATATATATGTGTTAGCATACAGTATTTGTTTTTCTCTTTCTGACTTACTTCACTCTGTATGACAGTCTGTAGGTCCATCCACCTCACTACAAATAACTCAATTTCATTTCTTTTTATGGCTGAGTAATATTGCATTGTATATATGTGCCACATCTTCTTTATCCATTCCTCTGTCCATGGACACTTAGGTTGCTTCCATGTCCTGGCTATGAACAGTGGTTAGACACCTACTTCTGTCCTCCCTACATCTTGTAAAAAAGTTAATTACCCCCAAATCCTGCATGAAGTAGCAGACAGCCTTTATTTTTAGAAAGGAAGGAGCTAAAAATATAGTAGTCCTGCCATTTGTTAACCTCAGGTAACATTATCTGAAGGTAGCAGAATCTTGTGAATAAGTCATGGGATTTGCAAACAGAAGACTTAGGTTTACATCTCAGTTCTTTTATCCGCCTTTTAATCTCCTTAGACTAAATACTCATTTAGTTAAAATGGGGCTGATAACACCAGCCTTACTGCCTTAAAGGGTGTTGTGATGATCAGTGAGATACTATTCAGAAGCACTTTATAAATTATAAGTCATTATACAACACAAGTCCTCACATCCTTTTGTAGTAGCAGATAAGAGAAATCCTTCCCATGCAGGAAAGAGTATAACATAGCTGTTAGGATCATGACTTAGCAGTTGCACTGACTTGGGTTACAATGCAAGAAATGCCACCATTTAGCTTTGTCAGTTGGCTCATGAACTCAGTCTCTCTAGATATCAGTTTTCTCATCTTTAAAAAGGAGAATAATATGCATCATGAGTTTTTATAAGGATTACATGAGATATTGTATGTGGAATGCATAAGTTACTGTTAAGTTCCCTTGAATTAGTTTTCTTTAAAATAAACTTTTTATTTATATTAATAATTTTAGATTTCCAGAAGAGTTTCAATGATAGTACAGAAATTTCCCATCTACTTTTCTTCTGGTTTCCTTCATTGTTAGTGTCTTACATTAGCCACAATGAACAAACATTGATGCATTACTATTAACTAAACTCTGGGCTTTTTTTGGAATTCATCACTTTTCCCATTAATGTCTTTTTTCTGTTCCAGGATCTGATCCAGGGTTCTATGCTGCATTTAGTTGTCATGTCTCCCCAGTTTCCTCTGATCTGTGACAGTTTATCAGTCAGTCTCTTTGTTTTTTGTGACCTTAACAGTCTTGAGGAATACAGTCCAGGTATCATGTAGGATTTTCCCCAGTCTGGTTTTGTTTGTTGTTTTTCTCATGATTAGACTGAGACTGTGGGCTTTTGGAGAGAATTCCAGACAGATGAAGTACTCATCTTGTCACAACATATCAAGGAGTACCCGATATCCATGTGACGTCATTGATGATGTTAACATTCATCTCTTGGTTAAGGGAGTACTTGCCAGGGTTTTTCACTGTATATTGAGCTAGTTTTAACCAGTTGTCACTTATATAGGACTTTCTCTTTCCTCTCCTCCCACTGTTTGAAATGCTTTTCATTTATATTTATTGCAAATGTCATCTCTGAGGAAATATCTTCTCTGACCACCCAAGCTAAAGAGCTTCTTTTCTCAAGTCAGTCAGTGTTGTGTTTTCTCGATAGCATTTTTCATTACCTGAAATTGTCTTGTGTATTTGTTTTCCCTAGTTTATCCGTTTGTCTTTAGGCCCCTTCCCTCTCAAGCAAGTACATAAGCTTCAGGAGAACAAGGTCCTTGTAGGATTGTTCACTTCTGTGCACTTGACATCTAAGCACAAGAGCTAGCATATACTAAATGCTCAATAACTATTTGTTTGAATAAATGTCGAAGAAAGAAAAATCCAGGATTAACTTATTAGCAAGTATTTCTGAAAATGAGTGGAAGATAGCTGAATGGTGGGAAGTTTAATTTAGTATTCTTAACTTAATTGGTTTAGTTTTAACAAAAAGGTTAAATGCAATCATCACCTTCTATGCAAATAAGTAATCAGCATCCTTGTAATTCAAGCTGTCTTATAATTCACTTCATAATGTGAAAGCCAAAGTATTTTTCTGACTTATACGTATATGACTGACAAATGTAAGAGTTACTCAGTTATCACACATCTGTACCATTGTGACCTTTATTTGCTATGGCTTAGCTTTCCTATTACAGAAATTTTAACAGAATCAGGAGGAGTATAGAAATAATTTATGCCCTTTATTTTAACTTATAGTTATGAATTCCTAGTGTCTATTATCTTTTCATTTATATTGGCAGAAAAATGGAGCTTCTTGGCATAAATCTTTCTTCCATAACCTCTCTTTTTATTTCTTTCCTCAGGACCTAAAATCTCCAAATCAGAGGGATGAAATTGCAGGTGCCCGGGCCTCATTGAAGGAGAACTCCCCCATATTGCATTCAGTTTGTTCAGCTTGTTTGGAACATTCTGATGTCGCTTCCCTCAAAGCCAGCAAGGACACAGTTTGTGAAGAAATTCAGAATGCCCTCAATGTAATTTCAAATGCTTCACAAGGCATCCAGAATGTGTTAGTCCCACCAGAACCTCAGGCAGCAACCCTGGCAAGTGCCCTTGATGAGCTTGAGGTAAGTTGAGAGAAAATTAAAATGTGATTTGATGTACCAATATGAAAATTAATAGATATGTGTTCTCAGATCTTTGGGTTGGGGTTCAGAGTATGAGTAAATAAAAATCCAGTGACCTAATCAGTCTCTATCATTGTCTGTGTTTTCCAAAGAATTGAATAGCAGGACAATATTCTATCAGTAGACTTCTGATTCCTCTACATCTCTGCCAAGGAAGGCAATGCATTTAAATTGGGATTGTTAATTACATTGAAATGATGACTTTATTTTACATAGATCAATTTATGAAATGTAGGATTTATTTATTCCACAAATACTTATTATTGGCACTGTTCTTTCTGCTTGGGATATAATTGAGAGCTGCTCTCTTAACTCCTCACATTTTAGTTTGGACTAGGGTGGCTAGTGAGTATTAAGGCTAAATTTTGTAAGTAGAGCCAACTGGATTTGACAGAATGGTTGTGGAGTGTAAGAGAAAGGGAAGAGTCATGGCTGGTGTTGCAGGTTAGCTCCTCTAGAAGCACACACTGGACAGAATTTGGGATACAATGTGTTATTAGGAATCAACGTGTGTGAAGGGAGAGGAAGGGAGCAGGACTGAGCAGAGGAAGAAGTCTACCTGTGAGCCAGACCCACAAAGCAACCAATGAGCAGGGAGCTCTGGAGAGAGTGTTAACCTCAAGAAATAGCCAGGCCTCTTTCAATCACTGGAAGCAGGTCACCCTACCCTGGGAAGGGTCTTACCTCCAGGCAGGGGGGCTGGGGATAAGCCCTCTGCAGCTGCTGCAGACCCTGAAGGAACTGACAGGGGGGCCATCTGCTGGCCTCACCCTCCACAGGTAGGCAACAAGTCCTACCTGGAAGGGGGATATGGGCAGTAAACCTCTGTGTCTACCACAGGTAATTACAAGTTTTTTATTTGTTGTTGTTGTTTGTTTTTTGGCTTGAGCAACTGGATGGATTAAGCTTTTATCAACTATGATGGGGAAGACTGTGGGTGAAGCCATTTTTGAGAGGAAGATCAGCAACTCAATTTTCAACATGTTGAGTTGAGACATTTGTTAGACATTCCAGTATGATGTCAAAGATCATTGGTTATCCAAGTCAGATAAGTACTTGCTTAATGGAAGACAACACGGTGTAATGCTTAAAGATAAGGGATCAGGAGCCCAGATGCCTGAGTTCCTATCCAAGGTCTGGCGGATACTGCCTGTGTGACCTTAAGAAAGCTATTTTATTGAACTCTCAGTTTTCTCACTATAAATTGAGGATAGTAATAAGACCTATATCTTAGTGTTGTCTGCGTCAGTGAATTAATAATACATGTAAAAATGCTCATAGCGGTGACTGGCACATAATAAGTGCTCAATAAATCTTAGCTTTCATTATTAGTTGTGGAGGTGACTATTTGGCAGAAGATTCTTCCATAATCAAGAAATCAACACAATTAAAATTACTAAAGTTTTACTGATAACTTAAAAAATAAACACATAACCTATAATTCCTATATGTTCTTAACATCATTACTGTCACAATAAACTTATTAGATATCTAATTCATTTAAGTTTAGAATAGCCTTTCCATATGCTTTTCCTTTAGTTACATGTCTTAAACAGGTTTCTTCATTTCTAACCTAACATTATTAAATTCCTAATTTTTGGCATCAATGAAAAAATCTGTTAACTTCCTAATTATTAGCATTTATGTGAAAATTTTAGGACCTATTTATCTAAATAAGGTAGAAAATTAGTGGTGATTCTTTAATAATACCCCATCATGTAAATGTTTGCCCTCTGTAATGAGTACTCAGTAAACTTGTCTATTAGATGAGCATTCTGTCTTCACAATAAGATTGAAAACACCCTGTGGGCAAGATTACGTTTCTAACTAATTTTATACCAGTGATACTAGCAGAACATTAGGTCCCCCATACATTAATATGTAACATTTCTTGATAGCTAAACACTTAACATAAATTTATCACTTAATTGTTACAGTGTCCATATAAGATATGTTTTTTCTTGTTTGTTTGTTTGTTTTACAGAGAATAAAACTGAGACTTATGTATGATTTTTAACTTGCTCAAGTCAGAAGGCTAGTGAGTGGAAGTAACCAGGATATGAATAGTATGTCTGACTCTAGAAAGTATTTCCAGCTTCTGTATTATACTGAATTCTCACAGGTAGAGCTTAATGTGCTTAATCAAAATTCAACAAAACTTGTTCTATGATTCTTAGTTTATTGGAACTATCAGAGAAATTATATATGTAACCCAGTCCAAAAGATGGCATAACATTTTAGTGAAAACTTATTTTTTGGGTACCTGGGTTATTTAAGTAGAAGTAGTCTGTGTATGAGGAGTGACTAGTATTGTGAGGTGAAATTTGCAAGAGTGGACAGATGGGATTGTGTATCACATTTTTCATAGTACTAAACAGAATTATATCAGGTGATGCTTGCATAAGAGATCCAGTTTATCCCAGACACCTTCTTCTATATTCTTAGGATTATAGAAGAAGATAGAAGATTTAAAGTTGTCTTCCTTCAGGGACTTCTCTTTTCTCACTTTAGTTGAAAGTGGCTGCTGCAGACAAGAAATGGCAGTGGTTGGAGAGGAGGAGAATGTGTGTGTGTGTGTGTGTGTGTGTGTGTGTCTGTGTCTGTGTGTGTGTATGGGTGTAGTTTTGATGGGAGTGGGCATAGGCATAGTGATAGAGTCTTCCCTTTTGTAAGATAAGTTGCTGACTCCCTTCTTCTTATCAAGGCAGGAGGGAGTTTCAAAGATAGTACCCAGAAATCCCAATACTGTCTCAACAACCTTTGAAATTCAGTTCCAGTCGAAGTTAAGGATAGAAAGCTAGTACAAAATGCCTGAATTTTATATACATTTTTATATCCAAGTTACAATAGCTTCTGAGGTTGTCTGAACTAGATAAAGCAGAATTTATTGAGCATTTAACCTTTTTAAATGATTTTGTAAATTAAATGGTTGCACTATTTTTTACTTACAGGAAGCTTATTGGTAAAGGATCCAAAATAACCTTTACTGTATCTTGCTTCTGCAAATATAATACTATGAAATAAATTGATGTAGTAAATACTCTGTTGGGAGTAAGTCTCATTAAATGTTATAGTGTAGAAATGTATCAGAGCACTTACTCAACAACTACCAAGCTGAAGCATCATTAAATCTTTCATTCTGGTCCATGTCTGGTTGTTGAAATGAAACCTGAGATTTATTGTTGGAGAAAATAAAAGTTGAATTAGAACACTGTACAGGCTAAATCAATTTCTTTATTGGAAAAGCTAATGTGAATTTTAGAGTGTTCTTTCGCATTTGTGACTGAATGAGAGTTGAGAAGTGTCCAACTATGGATTAACAGAATTATGAAAATATCTTTAAGTGAGAAACTTTGCCAGTGAAAATTGCTTTGAAACTCCAAGTCTACTAAGGTATATTTGCTCTTGTGTGGAAGGAAAACACAGCTTTTATAATCACCGTCTACAGAATTATCCAGATCCTCTTGTGATAATGATGATAATAACAAAGGAGTTTTGTAGTATTTTGTCATTTTCAAAGAGCTGTCATGTTTATCTTCTTATCTTCTTTTTATATATTCATTTATGGTCATCATTCATATATTCCTTTATTCAGTGTTGTATCCCCAACACCTAGAACAATGCTCTTTACATAGTAAATGCTAGGTAAATATCGATGAATGAATGAAGGAAGGAAAGAATGAATATAGGAATGGTGCCTATCATTTTGCAGTAATGGAGTGAAGAGCATTTTCCCTTTACCCCTGTTTTTTCTCCTTTCTCCAACTTGTAGTGTACGTACTGGGGGTTTATATTCTACTTTACCTAACTTTTAACTGGGATGCAAATTTAAAGTGAGGGAAACCACAAGGAAAATATCTGAGTGATATGCTGCTCAGATACCTTTCTGTGGTAAGGGAGCACAAAGAGAAAAAAAAAATCTTTCCTCAGTGGCTATCTATCCTTAGTTTAGGTTCCCTGTAACTGCCAAGCTATGCTGCCTTTTACTAAGAGTAATAGTTTTGAGGTATGCAGTCCTTATATTCTTCTGTTTTCACCTGAAGGAGAAAACAGGACCTCTATTAATCAAATTAGCATTTAGGAGGTAAAGGAAAATAGGCATCAGTGATATCTAGAAGCAATTTAATATGAAAAAATGATTTGGTTTTTATAAATATAGTGAACTAGAAAAACTAAAAATAATGGATAAAATATTTTTAACTACATGGATACTCTGATCGGTGAATTAGGGAAATTTGTTGGGGCTAGCCAGGTACAAAGAGCACAAATCCAAACTAGCAAGCCAGCACTAGCATTGTGCTAGGCGATATGGGGAATTTGTTTTTCATTATTGCCTGTAGCTTGGATTTTGGAAGAACATGAACTGAGGACAAAAGACAAAGCTGGAAAGTCACATGAGACCCTTACATGAATCTGAGAATCCTTTTATTTGACCACCTCATTGGATAAACAAGAAAAACACTAGCCTCTACAGCAGGAGATAGTAGGAAAACTTTGCTGGCTTAAATTGGCCATGGGTAGGTCAGAAAAATATACAAAACATCTTGGAAAATTTCTAAGTGTAAGCCTGTTCTTATCTGGACTTTGGGTCAAAAGTCATATTATCTGTGTAGCCTCTAAGACTTTAACTGAAAATTTAAAATTGTCCTGTCCTGGCAATATCTCCAAGTAACTGCCAGAAGTAAACTCAAATTCTGTCTGCACCATACACTAAGTCCACAAAAAATTCTCATACAAGTCCAAGGATAATAAGTTCTCACAAGACACACAAATAAGCAAGCCACCATGAATGAAATTTTGTAGAAGGAGCAAACTGCAGAATCAGATATGAAAACACTGCAGATGTGGAAACAGTAAGATATTAGATGTAAATTAGTATGCTTAATATATATTATTTTCTCATCTACTCAGTAAAGTACGAGGAGTATTATGAAGGAAGAAAAGACTATCAAAATTGACCAGCCAGAACTATCTAAAATGAAAAACGTAATTGTGAAAAATTCAATGGTTCGGCAAAACAGGAGGTTAGATAGCAAATTAATGATCTGAAAGATGTGTTTGAAGAAGTTACTTGCAATGCACCACAGAGACACAAATTAAGATTTTTTTAAAAAGCAGTTTTACATGGAGGATGGTGTGACGAGTTCTAAAATATTCTGATATAAGATACAGAAGAAGAAAAGCATTAAAAAATGCTAAGAATTTCCTGGAACTAATGGAAGATAGCAATCTCCATAGCTAAAAAATCTAATAATTCCCAAGCAAGACATATAGAAAGATATCCACATCTACATATATTGTAATGAAACTGAAGAACAACAAAGGCAAAAAGAATATTTTAAAAAGAAAATAGAGATAGCTTTATTCTCAGCAAGATGGCAGAATAGGAGGCTCCCAACTCTTCCCTCTACCCATAAACACACTGAATAAACAGCTACACATGTATCAGTTGCCTCTGAAATCCAGAAACGAGTTGAGCAATTCCTCCATGTTGGTCAACTAAGAAAATGCCCACCTCAAAACAGTTAGGAAAAACTGAGATACACTCTCACCATAAACTCCATTCTTAACACAGCATCATACAGTTGAGAGGAATCCCCCATCTCCCAGCTTCTCCTTGAGGAGAAAAGGTTTTGATACATATTTAACACTCCAACTTTTATGGCTGCTACCAGAGGGACTGTCTACTAGCTTGCCTATGTTTGGCAGCTGACAGGGGCCCTATATTTGCTAGTCCCTTGGGACCATAGCGAACAAAGAGGTAGTTTTCAAGCAGTTCCTATAGCTTTTTCCCCTGGCTTAGTTCAGAATGAGCAGGCAATAAAGCCCAGCTTCCAGCTTCTTCTTGGAAGGGGTTAGAATGCACATTTACATACTAAATTTTCCAGTTGGTGACCAGGTTCTGACTTCTAACTCAGCTGTCTTTGGGAGCTGATGGGACAGGCAATCACTAGTCTCCTAGGCATTTGAACCTGTGTGTGGACACTTCCCATGGCTTTTCCTCTGGCTAGCTCCAGTTAAGTAACCGAGTCACCATCTTCTTCTTGGAAGGAGTTGGACTACACATCTAGTACAATAGACTTTTCTGACTACTGCCTGAAGATTTAGCTTCTCACTCGCCTGCCTCTGGGAGCTGATGGAGCCATGCATTCTCTAGTTTCCTGGGGTCTACACAGAACAAAGTGGCAGTTTTGAATGAGCGGAGCCTCTTCCTACAACTCCTTTCCCAGGCTTGCTCCAGGAGTAAAGCCCAGCTACTAGTTTCTCCCTGGAAGGGGTTATGCTGCACATCTAGTGTCACAACTTTTCAAGTTAGACTAGCAAAAACATTTGAGAAGCATCTGGAGTAGCTGGATGGGCTGATTATTGGGGTTCATCACCCACTTGAGGCCAGTCTCTCAACTGGGAGAGGTGGCTATTTTATCTAACGCACAGAAAAACACAGAGAGAGTCAAGAAAAAAACAGGGAAATATGTTCCAAATAAAAGAACAAACTAACTCTCCAGAAATGAACCCTAATAAAATAGAGATATGTGATTTACCCAACAGATAATTCAGAATAATGAACAGGAAGGTGCTCATTCAGGTCAGGAGAGCAATTTATGAACAAAGTAAGAATTTTAACAAGACAACATGTTAAAAAAAAATCATAGAGCTGAATACTACAAGTGAATGGGAAAAAAAAATCAATAGATGGAGTTTAACTCAGACTAGATCAAACAGAGGAAAGAAGGGATCAGTGAACTCAAAGACAATCAGTGGAAATCATACAGTCAGAGGAGCAAAGAAAAAAGAAGAAAAAAAAATGAAATCAGCTTAAGAAACTTATGCATATGTGTATCATCATGTGGATATGTATGCATTATGAGAGTTCCAAAAGAAGAGAAAAGAAGGGAGCAGAAAGCTTATTCAAAGAAATAATGTTTGGAAATTTTCCAAACAAAGGAAGAAAATAGACATCATCCAGGAAGTCTAAAAAACACCAAAAAAAAAAAAAAAAAACAAAAAACCTGGAGAGACCCACACCAAGACACATTATAATCAAATTGTCAAAGTTAATGACTAAGAGAAATTTGAAAGCAGCAAGAGAAAAATGACTTGCTACATACAAGGGGACCCTCCCTTCCCCCATAAGATTATCAATGTATTTTTCAGCAGAAACTATACAGACCAGTGAGGAATGTGGTGATATATTCAAAGTGCTGAAAGAAAAAATCTGCCAACCAACAATACAGTGCCTGGCAAACTTGTCATTCAAAAATGAAGGGAAGGTAAAGACTTTCTCAGATAATCAAAAGCTAAAGGAGTTCATCATCTGTATTCCTACCTTACAAGAAATGCTAAAGGGAGTTCTTTAAGTTGAGGTGACACAACAATATGAGAGAATAAAAAATATGGAACTCATTGGGAAAGGTATTACTATAGACAAAACAGAATACTTTATTACTATAATGGTGGTTAAATCAATTTAATTCGTGTATCAAAGTTAAGAGACTAAATATTAAAAGTAACTAAAATTATGTTAATGTATACACAATATAAAAAGATGTACATTATAACATCAATTGCATATAATGTGATAGTAGAGTAAAAGTGTAGAGTTTTTGTGTGCAATCAAAATTAAGCTCTTATCAGCTTAAAATAGACTATTCTAACTATAAGATGTGTTATTTAAACCGTATGGTAATCATAAAGAAAAAAACTGTAGTAGATACATGAAAGATAAAAAGAAAGGAATGAAAACATACCACTAACAAAAAAAAATCTTCAAATCACAAAGGAAGAAAGCAAAAGGAAGAAAGGAAGAAAGTACCAAACAATCAGAAAACAATTAACAAACTGGCAATAGTAAGAGCTTACCTATCAATAATTACTTTGAATGTAAATGGATTAAATTCTCCAATTGAAAGACATAGAGTGGCTGAATAGATTAAAAAAAAACAATATCTGACTATAAGCTATCTATAAGAAATTAACTTTGGATTCAAGAACAAATATATGGTGTAATTGAAGAGATGGAAAAAAGATATTCCATGCCAATGTTAACCAGAATAAAACAGGAGGAGCTATACTTATACCATACAAACTAGAGTTAAGTCAAAAACTGTCTCTGGAGATAAAGAGGGTCGTTATATGATGATAAAAGGGTGAATTCAAAAAGAAGATATAATAATTATAAATATGTTTGTACCCAGCATCAGAGTACCTGAATATATAAAGCAAATATTCACAGATTTTAAAGGAGAAATGACAGCAATACAATAACAGTAGGAGACTTCACTACCCTACTTTTAATAATAGATAATATTCTTTTTTTTTTTTTTTTTTTTTTTTTTTTTGCGGTACGCAGGCCTCTCCCTATTGTGGCCTCTCCTGTTGCAGAGCACAGGCTCCGGACGCACAGGCTCAGTGGCCATGGCTCATGGGCCTAGCTGCTCCACGGCATGTTGGATCTTCCCGGACCGGGGCACGAACCCGTGTCCCCTGCATTGGCAGGCGGACTCTCAACCACTGCGCCACCAGGGAAGCCCTAGATAGTACACTCTGAGAGAAAAACTATGAAGAAACAGTGGACATGAACAACATTATAGACCAAGTGAACCTAATAGATATGTACAGCACTTTTCACCTAACAACAAAAGAATGCCATACACAAAATAAGTCTAATAAATACACAAAACAGTCTTATTAAATATAAGAAGATAGAAATCCAAGTATATTTTCCAACTTCAGTGGTATGAAACTAGAAATCAATAATAGCAAGAAAACAGGAAAACTCACAATATGAGAAAACTAAACAATACACTCTTTTGAACAACCATTGGGTCAAAGAGGAAATCAAAAGGAAATTTTAAAAAGTGTCATGTGGCAAATGAAGATAAAAAGATTAAATGCCAAAACTTATGGAATACAGCAAAAGCAGTACTAAGAGGGAATTTTATAGTGATAAATGCCTACATTAAGAAAAAAGAAAGATCTCTAATAAACCAACTTTATACCTCAAGAAGCTATAAAAAGAAGAACAAACTTTGCCCCAAATTAGCTGAATGAAGAAAATAACAAAGGTCAGAACAGAAATAAATGAAACAGAGACCAGAAAAACAATAGGAAAAAAAAGTCAACGAAACTACAAGATCAATGAAACTAAGAAAAGAGAAACAAAATTGACAAACCTTTAGCTAGACTAAGAAAAAGAGAAGACTCAAATAAATAAAATCAAAGAAATGAAAGAGGAGGCATTACAACTGATAATGATGAAATAACAAGAATCATAAGAAACTGCTATGAACAATTACATGCCAACAAACTAGAGAACCTAGAAGAAATGGATAAATTTCCAGAAGTGTACAATCTCTGAAGATTGAGTCAAGAATAGAAAATCTGAACAGACCAATAACAAGTAAGGAGATTGAAGCAGTAATCAAAAACCTCTAAACTAAGAAAAGTCCATCACCAAATGGTTTCACAGATGGATTTATACCAATCATTCTTAATCTTCCCCCAAATAGAACACTTTTTGGAAGAGAGAACATTTACCAAATCATTTTATGAGGCCAGTATCACCCTAATACCAAAGCAGAGAAAAACACCATAAGAAAAGAAACTATAAGCCAATGTCTCTAATAAACATAGGTGCAAAAATCTTCAATAAAATACCAGCAAACTGAATTCAACAGTACATTAAAAGAATTATATACCATGACCAAGGGAGATTTATCCCTGGAATACAAGGATGGTGCGCATATGCAAATCAATCAGTGTGATGACCACATTAACAGAATGAAAGATAAAAACCACATGATCATGTCAATATATGTAGAAAAGGCATTTGACAAAGTTCAACATCCATTTATGATTAAAAAAAAAAAAACTGTTAGCAAATTACATAGAGAAGGAACTCACCTCAACACAATGAATCCCATATAAGGAAAGCCCACAGCTAACGTTGTAATCAATGGGGGGGAAAACTGAAAGCTTTTCCTCTAATTTCTGGTATAAAGCCAGGATGCCTACTCCTGCCACTTCTATTCAACATAGTACTGGTAATCCTAGACAGAGTAATGAGACAATAAAAATGTAAAGGCATCAAAATTGGAAAGGAAGAAGTAATTATATCTGTTTGCAGATCACATAATCATATATGTAGAAAACCATAAAGAATCAACAACAAAATCCTGTTAGAAACAATAAGTGAATTCAGTAAAACTGCAGGATACAAAATCAACATACAAAAAGCAGTTGCATTTCTATGCATTAATAATGAACTATCCAAAGAAAGAAATTAAGAAAACAATCCAATTTACAATAGCAACAAAAATTTGAACACCTATGATTAAACTTAACCAAAGAGATAAAAAACTTGTACATTCTAAACTGTGAAACATTAGTGAAGGCAACTAAAGAAGACTCAGAAATTGGTAGACAACCTGTGTTCATGGATTAGAATGCTCAATATGTTAAAATGTCTATACTATCCAAAATGATCTACAGATCCAGTACAAACGTAATGAAAATTCCAGTGGCATTCTTTACTTAAATAGAAAAAGAATCCTAAAATTCATATAGAACCACAAAGACTCCAGATAGTCCAAGTAATCTTCAGAAAGAAGAACAAAGCTGAAGGCATCACATTTCCTGACTCAAAATGTATTATAGAGCTACAGTAATTAACACAGTATGATACTGGCATAAAAACAGATATATAGACCAATGGAACAGAACACAGAGCCCAGAAATAAATTAAAACATTTACAGTCCACTAATCTTTAACAGCGTATTAAGAATACACAGTGGGGAAAAAAAGTCTCTTCAATGAATGGTGTTGAGAAAAGTGAATATCCACATGCAGACATGAATAATGTCTGATAGTTGATTTCTCAGATATAGATGCTGTAAGACAGTGGGATTATCCTCCTTTTAATACTGAGAGAACATAACTGTTAACCTTGAATTCAGTACAGAATGCATCTATCTTCTAAGAACAAAGATAAAGATACTTTTATACAACCCCAAACTTGTAGAGTTTACGGAACAATTTCACTGAAAAAATTGCTAAAAAAAAAAGAAAAAAATGTGCAAATGTAAGAATTTGTAAGAAAAATAAATGGTAAATATATGGGTTTACTACTGCTCAAATATTAATTGTTATAAAGGATTAATAACTATGTATAGTTTGTGTAATTAAAAATACAGAATTAATGTGCCTGAAAACAGCAGCATATAATTAAGGAAGAGTGGATTAAGAGTTAAATCTTCTATGATCTCGGTATTTTGGGGAGGGGAAAGACAAAGGTATTGACCTACTTTAGACATTAATTTAAATAAGCATGTCAAAACATCTAAAGTAACTACTAAAAATGTATAGCAATAGACAGTATAATCTGAAAACATGGAGAAGAGAAATATGGGATGAGAAAATAAGAAACTCATTCAATCCAAAAGAAGAAATAAATGGAGGGGGAAAATAAACAGAAAAAAAGGGACAAATAGACAATAGGAAACATGATGGTAAAATTAATTCAAATATTTCTGTAACCAGAATAAATGTACAAGAGAACATAAACTCTTAAAAGCACAAATACTCAGAGCTTAGAATAGAAAACAAACTCCAGCTATATGCTGTTTATAAGAAGCTCACCTAAAACATAAAAACGGGAAGTCTGAAAGTCCAAGGATGAAAAAAAATACATCCAACAAATCCTAACCAAAGAAAGCTGGTGTAGCTATATTAATATTAGTCAAAATAAATTGCTAATGATGATTACTATCTAGCAATAAAAGGTTAAATTCACCAGGAGGTTGTAACACATACTTTTCAAAAACCCAAAAAAACCCAAAGAAAATTAACAAATATTGACCATTTACTAAGCTGTGGTTTTCAAAGAACTAGTATCTTACAGGCCACCTAGAAATATATTTAGATAAATAAATGAAATTACCCCACTGTTTGGAGTCATTTTTGAAAAGCACACCTGTGTTACTCTCTCATCAAAGAATAAATTATAATTGAAAATAAAAGTAGTTATATCTGAGAAATAATGAAAATAAACAATACAATTTGAGGGATACAGCTAATTAATACTAGCTAACATGCAGCTAATTAGAGGGAAATTTATCACCAAAATACTTACATTAAAAAAGAAGAAAACCTGATGAGAACTGTAAAACGATGATAAAAAAACAAGATGATTCAAAGAAATGGAAAGATATCCCATGCTTTTGGATTGGAAAAATTAATATTCTTAAAATTGCCATACTACCGAAAGCAATCTACAGATTTAATGTGGTCCCTATCAAATTACCCATGACATTTTTCACAGAACTAGAACAAATAATCCTAAAATTTATATGGAACAACAAAAGATTCAGAATTGTCAAAGCAATCCTGAGGATAAAGAACAAAGCTAGAGGCATAACCCTCCCAGGCTTCAGACAATACTACAAAGCTACAGTAATCAAGGCAGCATGGTATTGACACAAAAACAGACATATGGATCAATGGAACAGAAGACAAGAGCCGAGAAATAAACTCACACACCTATGGTGAATTAACCTTCAACAAAGGTGACAAGAATATACAATGGAGAAAAGACAGTCTGTTCAGCAAGTAATGTTGGGAAAGCTGGGTAGCCACATGTAAAAGAATGAAATTAGAACACTCCCTCACACCATACACAAAAATAAACTCAAAATGGCTTAAAGACTTAAGTATAAGACATAAAACACCATAAAATTCCTAGAAGAGAACTTAGGCAAAATATTCTCAGGCATAAATCATACCAATGTTTTCTCGGGTCAGTCACTCAAGGCAAAGGAAATAAAAGCAAAAATAAACAATTGGAACTACAACAAACTTAAAAGCTGTTGCACAGCAAAGGAAACCATAAACAAAATGAAAAGACAGCCTATGAACTTGGAGCAAATACTCACAAATGATGCGACTGACAAGGGCTTAATTTCCAGAATATGTGAACAGCTCAAACAACTCAATATTAAAAAAAAATAACCCAATCAAACGTGGACAGAAGACCTAATAGACATTTCTCCAAAGAAATACAGATGGCCAACAGCACATGAAAAGATGCTCAACATTGCTAATTATTAGAGAAATGCAAATCAAAACTACAATGAGGTATCATCTCTTGCTGTTCAAAATGGGCATCATCAGAAAGCCTACAAACAAATAAAAGCTGGAGAGGGCGTGGAGAAAAGGGAACCCTCCTACACGGTTGGTGAGAATGTAAATTGGTATAACCACTGTGGAGAATAGTATGGAGGTTCCTCAAAAACAAAAATAGAACTACCATATGATCCAGCAACCCCACTCCTGGGCATATATCCAGAGAAAACCATAACTCAAAAAATTAATGCACCCTAATGTTCAATGCAGCACTATTTACAATAGCCGAGACATGGACGCAACCTAAGTGTCCACCGACAGAGGAATGGATAAAGATGTGGTACACATATACAATGGAATAATACTTAGCCATAAAAAAGAATGAAATAATGCCATTTGCAGCAACATGGATGGACCTAGTGATTATCATACTAAGTGAAGAAAGTCAGACTAAGAAACACACAGTTATCATCTGATATCATGTAATAAAAATTGATACAAATGAACTTATTTACAAAACAGAAACTGATTCACTGACATGGAAAACAATCTTAGGGTTACCAAAAGGGGAAAGGAGGGGGAAGGATAACAGTATGTAATATGGTCTCCATGGTACCATAACCATGGAGAATATTACTAAATATTCTAAATACTGCAATACTATAAATATATGAAGAAATTTATACTCATAAAAATGAAAATTTGGTTGAAATTTCGAAAAATTCGTCAAAAAACATGACTTACCAGAACTGACTCAAGAACAGGTAATGTGAATTGAAGAACTGAATTAGTAGTTAACAGTTTTTACTCAAAGCAAACACTGGGCTCAGATATGTTTTCAAGGAGTACTAAAAATCCTTTTGGGTATATTGTAAATGTAACTTCCTAAGAATGAAAAAAGAAGTATCAGCTTTTCAATTTACTAAATGAAGGTGGTGAAACCAATACTAACAGTGCATGGGTAAGACAAAAAAGGAAATTCACATGCCAATCTAAGGATGCAAAAATCTTAAAATGTAAGCAAACTGTTAAGCAATAAAGAACTAATTAAAACGAAGTTGGATTTATTCTGGGAATGTGATGTTAGTTTAACATTAGAACATCTACAGATGTCATTTACCCCAGAGAAAAACTATATTTTAATCTCAGAGGATACAGAAAACATTAGAAAAATTCAATATAATTTATTTAAAACTTCTATCAAGCTAGAAACAGAAGTGAATTTTCTTAATAAAGGGTTTCTATAAAATGCTACAGTAAACTTTATACTTACATTTGAATTATTAAAACCATTCCTCTTGGGCTTCCCTGGTGGCGCAGTGGTTGAGAATCCGCCTGCCGATGCAGGGGACATGGGTTTGTGCCCTGATCCAGGAAGATCCCACATGCCGCAGAGCGGCTGGGCCCGTGAGCCATGGCCGCTGAGCCTGCGCGTCCGGAGCCTGTGCTCCGCTATGGGAGAGGCCACAACAGTGAGAGGCCCACGTACCACAAAAACAAAACAAAACAAACAAACAAAAAAAAAACCAGCTATTCCTCTTAAAATTAGGAATGTGACCATAATGAATGAAAATGAATAAATTATAGCAATGCATATTAACATGATTGAATACCAAATCATAAAGCTCTACGAAAAAAGAGCAAGCCATGTAAGAATCCATGCAAAATATTCAATTTATATAAAGGTTGAGACATGCAAACTAAACCATATATATATATATATATATATATATGCATATATACATTTAGTGGTACAGATATATATGATAAGCTATAAAGAGAAGGAAGAGAATAATTAATGCAAAATGTAAAAGTGGAGTGGGTGGACAGAGAGGGTGCATAGCCACATCAGGAGCTTTAAAGCTACTGGGCATATTCTTTTTCTTAAGCTGGATTCTTTCATTGATGTTTTATTATTTATTATTATTATTTTCATTCACTCATTCTTGTGTATGAAGTAGTTATTAAAATTTAATAAATATATTAAAATAAGATGATAAATCTGAGAATATGTTATGTTATAATATACACATTAAATTTTTTTATATATATATGTAATTATTTTTATTTTATTTTATTTTTTAATAGATTTATTCTGGAGTATAATTGCTTCACAATACTTTGTTAGTTTCTGTTGTACGACAGAGTGAATCAGCCATATGCATACATATATCCCCATATCCCCTCCGTCTTGAGCCACCCTCCCACCCTCCCTATCCACGTCTCTAGGTCATTGCAAAGCACCAAGCTAATTTCCCTGTGCTGTGCTGCTGCTTCCAACTAGATATCTGTTTTACATTTGTTAGTTTATCTATGTCAATGCTACTCTCACTTTGCTCCAGCTTCCCCTCCCCAACTCATGCCCTCAAGTCCATTCTCTATGTCTACGTCTTTATTCTTGCCCTGCCACTAGGTTCACCATTTTTTTTTTTTTAGATTCCATATATATATACGTTAACATACGATATTTGTTTTTCTCTTCCTGACTTACTTCACTCTGTATGACAGACTCTAGGTCCATCCACCTCACTACAAATAACTCAATTTTGTATCTTTTTATGGCTGAGTAATATTGCATTGTATATATGTGCCACAACTTCTTTATCCATTCATCTGTCGATGGACATTTAGGTTGCTTCCATGTCCTGGCTATTGTAAATAGTGCTGCAATGAACATTGGGGTACATGTGCCTTTTTGAATTATGGTTTTCTCAGGGTATATGCCCAGTAGTGGGATTGCTGGGTCATACAGTAGTTCTATTTTTAGTTTTTTAAGGAACCTCCATACTGTTTTCCGTAGTGGTTGTATCAATTTACATTCCTACAACAGTGCAGGAGGCTTCCCTTTTCACCACACCCTTTCCTGCATTTATTGTTTCTAGATTTTTTGATAATGGCCATTCTGACCAGCGTGAGGTGATACCTCATTGTAGTTTTGGTTTGCATTTCTCTAATAATTAGTGATGTTGAGCATCTTTTCATATGCCTCTTGGCCATCTGTATGTCTTCTTTGGTGAAATGTCTATGTAGATCTTCCGCCCAGTTTTAACTGGATTGTTTGTTTTTTTGTTATTGAGCTCCATGAGCTGTTTATATATTTTGGAGATTAATCCTTTGTCCGTTGTTTCATTTGAAAATATTTCCCAGAAATATTTTCTGAGTGTTGTCTCTTCATCTTGTTTATGGTTTGCTTTGCTGTGCAAAAGCTTTTAAGTTTAATTAGGTCCCATTTGGGTTTTTTTTTTTTTTTTCATTACTCTAGAAGGTGGGTCAAAAAAGATATTGCTGTGTTTTATATCGAAGAGTGTTTTTCCTATGTTTTCCTCTAAGAGTTTTATAGTGTCTGGTCTTACATTTAGGTCTTTAATCCATTTGGAGTTTATTTTTGTGTATGGTGTTAGGTAGTGTTCTAATTTCATTTTTACATGTAGCTGTCCAGTTTTCCCAGCACCACTTATTGAAGAGGCTGTCTTTTCTCCATTATATGTCCTTGCCTCTTTTGTTGTAAATTAGGTGACCATATGTGCATGGGCCTATCTCTGGGCTTTCTATCCTGTACCATAAATCTATATTTCTGTTTTTGTGCCAGTACCATACTGTCTTGATTGCTATAGCTTTTTAGTATAGGTTTAAGTCAGGGAGCTGGAGGAATCTTTTTCTTTCTCAAGATTGCTTTGGCTATTCGGGGCATTTTTGTTTCCATATGAATTGTAAAATTTTTTGTTGTAATTCTGTAGAGAATGCCACGGGTAGTTTGATAGGGATTGCACTGAATCTGTAGATTGCTTTGGGTACTATAGTCATTTTCACAATATTGATTCTTCCAATCCAAGAACATGGTATATTTCTCCATCTGTTTATGTCATCTTTGATTTCTTTCATCAGTGTTTTATAATTTTCTGAGTACAAATTTTTTGCCTCCTTAGGTAGGTTTATTCCTAGGTATTTTATTCTTTTTGTTGCGGTGGCAAATGGGATTGTTTCCTAATTTCTCTTCTGATTTTTTGTTCATTTCTAGTGTATAGGAATGCCAGAGATTTCTGTGCATTAATTTGTATCCTGCAACCTTACCAAATTCAATGGTGGCATCTTTAGGATTCTCTATGTATAGTATCATGTCATCTGCAAACAGTGACAGTTTTACTTCTTCTTTTCCAAACTTATTCCTTTTATTTCTTTTTCTTCTCTGATTGCCGTGGCTAGGACTTCCAAAACTATGTTGAATAAGAGTGGTGAGAGTGGGCATCCTTGTCTTTTTCCTGATCCTAGTGGAAATGCTTTCAGTTTTTCACTATTGAGTATGATGTTTGCTGTCGGTTTGTCATACATGGCCTTTATTATGTTGAGGTACGTTCCCTCTATGCCCATTTTCTGGAGAGCTTTTTTAAATCATAAATGGGTGTTGAATTTTGTCAAAAGATTTTTCTGCTTCTATTGAGATGATCATATGGTTCTTATTCCTTAATTTGTTAATTTGATGTATAACATTGATTAATTTGCGTATATTGAAGAATCCTTGCATCCCTGGGATAAATCCCACTTGATCATGGTGTATGATCCTTTTAATATGTTGTTGGATTCTGTTTGCTAGTATTTTGTTCAGGATTTTTGCATCTATTTTCATCAGTGATATTGGTCTATAATTTTCTTTTATTGTGATATCTTTTTCTGTCTTTGGTGTCAGGGTGATGGTGGCTTCATAGAATCAATTTGGGAATGTTTCTCCCTCTGCAATTGTTTGGAAGAGTTTTAGAAGGATCAGTGTTAGCTCTTCTCTAAATGTTTGATAGAATTCGACTATAAAACCATCTGATTCTGGACTTTTGTTTGTTGAAAGATTTTTATTTTACAGTTTCAATTTCATCACTTGTGATAGGTCTGTTTATATTTTCTAATTCTTCCTGGTTCAGTCTTGGAAAATTGTACCTTTCCAAGAATTTGTCCGTTTCTTCCTGGTTATCCATTTTATTGGCATATAGTTGTTTGTAGTAGTCTCTTTTAATCCTTTGTATTTCTGCAGTGTCAGTTGTGAGTTCTGTTTTATTTCTAATTTTATTGATTTGTGTCCTCTCCCTTTTTTTCTTGCCAAGTCTGGATAAGGATTTATCAATTTTATTTAAATTCTTAAAGAACCAGCTTTTAGTTTTATTGATCTTTGCTATTGTTTTCTTTGTTTCTAATTCATTTATTTCTTCTCTGATCTTTATGACTTCTTTCCTTCTATTGACTTTGGGTTTTCTTTGTTCTTCTTTCTCTAGTTGCTTTAGGTGTAGGGTTAGATTGTTTATTTGAGATTTTTCTTGTTTCTTGATGTGAGATTGAGTTGCTATAAACTTCCCTCTTAGAACTGCTTTTGCTGCATCCCACAGGTTTTGGATTGTTGTGTTTTCATTGTCATTTGTTTCTATGTATTTTTAAATTTCTTCTTTGATTTCTTCAGTGGTCTCTTTTATTTAGTAGTGCATTGTTTAGCCTCCATGTATTTGTTTTTTTTACAGTCTTTTTCCTGTAATTGATTTCCAGTCTCATAGCATTGTGGTCAGAAAAGGTGCTTGATATGATTTCAACTTTCTTAAATTTTCCAGGGCTTGATTTGTGACCCAAGTTGTGATCTATCCTGGAGAATGTTTTGTGTGCACTTGAGAAGAAAGTGTATTCTGATGTTTTTGGATGGAATGTCCTATAAATATCAATTAAATCCATCTTGTTTAATGTATCATTTAAAGCTTGTGTTTATTTTCATTTTGGATGATCTGTCCATTGGTGTAAGTGGGGTGTTACAGTCCCCTACTATGATTGTGTTACTGTCGATTTCCCCTTTTATGGCTGTTAGCATTTGCCTTATGTATTGAGGTGCTCCTGTGTTGGATGCATAAACATTTATAATTGTTATATCTTCTTCTTGGATTGATCCCTTGATCATTATGTAGTGTCCTTCCTTGTCTCTAGTAACAGTTTTTATTTTAAAGTCTATTTTAAAAATTTGATATGAGTATTGCTACTGCAGCTGTTTTTTTTTGATTTCCATTTTTATGGAATATCTTTTTCCATCCCCTCACTTTCAGTCTGTATGTGTCCCTAGGTCTGAAGTGGGTCTCTTATAGACAGCATATATATGGGTCTTGCTTTTGTATCCATTCAGCCATTCTGTGTCTTTTGGTTGGGTCATTTAACCCATTTACATTCAAGGTTATTATTGATATGTATGTTCCTATTACCATTTTCTTAATTGTTTCAGGTTTGTGGTTCTTTATTTTCTCTTGTGTTTCCCGCCTAGAGAAGTTTCTTTAGCATTTGTTGTAAAGCTGGTTTGGTGGTGCTGAATTCTCCTGGCTTTTGCTTGTCTGAAAAGCTTTTGATTTCTCTGTCAAATCTGAATGAGATCCTTGCTGGGTAGAGCAATCTTGGTTGTTGGTTTTTCTCTTTCATCACTTTAAGTATATCCTGCCACTCCCTTCTGGCCTGCAGAGTTTCTGCTGAAAAATCAGCTGATAACCTTATGGGGATTCCTTTGTATGTTATTTTTTGTTTTTCTGTTGCTGCTTTTAATATGTTTTCTTTGAATTTAATTTTTGTTAGTTTGATTAATATGTTTCTAGGTGATTTTCTCCTTGGGTTTTTCCTGTATGGGACTCTCTGCACTTTCTGGACTTGGGTGACTATTTCTTTTCCCAT
>NC_041233.1:19704817-19734494 GCF_002837175.3 Physeter macrocephalus | reverse complement strand
CTCCTTGGCAGTTATTTCCACCATTTTGTCTTCCAGCTCACTTATTTGTTCTTATGCCTCAGTTATTCTGTTTTTGATTCCTTCTAGTGTATTTTTCATTCCAATTATTGTGTTGTTCATCTTTGTTTGTTCTTTGGTTCTTCTAGATCTTTGTTTAACATTTCTTGTATTTTCTCAGTGTGTGCCTCCATTCTATTTCTGAGATTTGGATCATCTTTACTATAATTACTCTGAATTCTTTTTGAGGTAGATTGCCTATTTCCTCTTCATTTATTTTGTCTTGTAGGATTTTACCTTGCTCCTTCATCGGTGACATATTTTTTTGCCGTCTCATTTATTTATTGTTTTATGAGTGGGATTGTGTTCCTGTCTTACTGGTTGTTTGGCCTGAGGCTTCCAACACTGGAGTTTGTAGGCTATTGGGTAGAGCTGGGTCTTGCTGCTGAGATGAGGAGCTCCGTGAGACCTTTTTTTTTTTTTTTTTTTTGATGAGTGGGATTGTGTTCCTGTTTTACTGGTTGTTTGGCCTGAGGCTTCCAACAGTGGAGCTTGTATGTAGTTCGCTTGGGGGTTCCTCCCATCTCCTTGGGCGTCGTGGTTCCCCACCAGTGTCCGGCAGGCACCCTAGTTGTGGGGAGATGCAAACTCCGCATCTTCCCACACCGCCATCTTGACTCCGCCCCCATACGCATTAAATTTAATAAATATTTGTTAAATCTAGTCTGTGTGAGGCATTGTGCTATGTACTGGCTTAATACTAGCGCCTTATATTTGCAGTAGTTAGCATGTTTATCTGCACATTTTATTATTAGGACCAGATTGCCTTGTAGAGCAAATAGTTTAGAAATTATGTCCTTTGTAAAGCAGCAAACTACTCTTCCATTAAGCTGTATAGCTTGTCTATGTTCAAGAGAAACAAGAATTAGAAGACTTATAACTTGAGCTTGTTTCTCATGACCACCTCCCCCTAGTAATTGCCCTTTCCAAATAAGACCTCTTGTGAAAATGATGACCAGTGCTGGAATTCAATTAGATCTTGAGTTTAATACATTTGTTTACGTATCTTCCTTTCCCTAGTAGATGATGAGTTCTGTGAGTAGAGGAATGATGTCTTATTAATATTTATATTCCCCACTGCTTAGCACAGTGCCAGGGATGTAGTAATTGCTTAATAAATATTTTTTGAAAAGATAATGAATTGATGACATTTGAGAACGTGGTGAGAAATTTTAATGCATCTAATAAATATTAATCCAATAAGAGAAGGATAAAATCTCTTACATCTTGCTGATTAAAAAGAAAGGATTAAGTGCCTTGTAAATAAAATATGTGGATGGATAATAATGATTTCTAGAACTTGCTTGCTCTTGGCCTCTTGAGACTATTAAATACATGCTGTACATGATATTACAGAGAATGTTCAACTCATGATCCATAAATTTGATATCAAACTTAGAGATACCTTCTAGGTGTCTAGATAAAAATCATGATTTTATTTTACTTTTCCAAAACTTGAAAAAGGTAAAGCTGAAACCTAGAGCAGAGTTTTAAAACAAGTTCTTATGTAGTATTTATATAATATCATGAGTGTCATGTCAGCCAGTTCATTATCAATATTTATTAGGTAACTGTTCTGTATTCCCACATTGTCATATGCTTCATAGAACTAGAAAAGAAGTAAAAGAAATAGTCTTTGATTCTAAGAATTGCATACCTATTTAGGAGATGAGAATAACATGAAGCAAACTAATAGTGTTCAACACAACACTCTTCCTTCAAATCCTCACTCATGGGTCATAAGTTGGGTTCTCTAGGGAAACTACTCTGGAATGAAATCTAGCGCTAGATGGTGTTAGTTTCATGTTAATTAGGGATTGACCTAGTGGGAAATAAGAATGAGAAAAATCAGGGAGGAAAAATAAATATGGGAGGTGATAAAGAGACTTATGTAATAGGAGTGGACAATTCATACTTAATATTGGTTGGAATCCAACTTAGGAAAGTTTGTTAAAGGCATATTATAGAAGACCTCAAAATAGAGCAGTTTTTGTTTTTATTTATTATTTGTTGACCACCCTAGACAAAAATGGACAATTTGCAACTTGATTTGGTGTATAGGACTTTATATACAACTAACACACACCTTTCAAATATCTATGGAACAGTCACAAAAAAGGGTCAAAGGAAAAAAGAAAAGTTCAATAAATTCTGCAAAGTGGAAAAGAGTCAACAAATGAATGGCATTAGGAAAATGTGTCTTTTTTTTTTTTAGCCTAAATTTTACAAATCTGACTTTTTGTATTTTATTCTCTGTAAAGATTTCTTTTGGTAATTAAAATTACTGTTAATTTTTAAAATTACTTAATTTCTGTTTTTATCTTTATTAACTCCTACTTTCTAATTCCTGAGTTAATTTTGCCATTCTTTTATATACTGAATACATTTATTTAGTTTATTTTTAGTCTTTTTCTTTTTTTTTAATGTCTTAAAATAAATTTATTTATGGTGTCATGTTTTCCTCTGGACACCTTATATTTGAGGGGCAGTACTTTTTACTTTTTCTAAATATGCATAAATTTTAATTAATATTTTTCTTTTTTTGGCCTAGGAGTCTTCGAAGGGTGTTTCAAAATTCTAAACTTTGTTTTTATTTGCTTGTTTTTGTCATCCTATAAAATTAATACCTAGTTTCACTGAATTTTGGTAACAGTATAGGTTTTATTTTGGAAAAATTTTTGAATTTTTTTTTTTTTTGGAAAACATTAGGGATTTTCTTTGTAGCTTAATTCATGGCTTTTTTTTTGAAAGTTGCCTATCTATTTGAATAAAGTGTATTCTGGTTTTGTTCATAGAAAATTCTAAAAAAATAATTTTCTTGAACTTCTTAATTGTAATAAATGAATTATCTTCATTTTTACTCTTGTTTCTGCCTCATTTATTAGAGTCGAAGTCTCCCACATTACAGTGGATTTCCATTTTCTCTGTATTTTTAGTGGCATTTTGTTCCATACATTTACTTATTTTTTATTTTTATTATTATGTTAAATTGAAATATAGTTGACATGCAATATTATATCAGTTTCAGGTTTGCTACATAGTGATTTGACATTTGCATACATTATGAAATGATCACCATGTTTAGTCTAGTAACCATGTGTGCCATTACAAAATTATTACAATATTATTGATTGGTTTTGTGATTGGTTTTTTTTTAATGGCTGAGTAATACTCCTTTACATGTATGAACCATATCTCCTTTTTCTTTTTACATTTTTTAATTGAAGTATAATTGATTTACACTATTATGTTAGTTTCAGGTGTAAGCATAGCGATTCAGAGTATACTCCATTATAGATTATTTCAAAATAATGGTTAATTCCCTGTGCTATACAGTATAACCTTATTGCTTATCTGTTTTATACCTAGCAGTTTGTATCTGTTAATCCCATACCCCTAATTTGTCCCTCCCACTTCTCTCTCCTCTTTGGTAACCACAAGTTTGTTTTGCATATCTCTGAGTCTGTTTCTATTTTACATATACATTCATTTGTGTCATTTTTTAGATTCCACATTATAAGTGATATCATGTAGTATTTGTCTTTCTCTAACATTTTACTAAACATCATATTGTCTAGGTCCATTCACATTGCTGCAAATGGCAGTATTTCATTATTTTTTTTTAATGGCAGAGTAACATTCCATTATATATATATATATATGTACCACATCTTCTTCTTCTTCCAGTTGTCTGTTGATGGGCACTTGGGTTGCTTTCATGTCTTGGCTATAATAAATAGTGCTGCTATGAACATTGACGTGCATGTATCTTTTCGAATTAGTGTTTTCTTTTTTCCAGATATATAACCAGGAATGGAATTGCTGAATCATATGGTAGTTCTATTTTTAGTTTTTTGGGGAAACTCCACACTGTTTTCCATCATGACTGCACCAATTTACATTCCCACCAACAGTGTATGAGAACTCCCTTTTATCCACATCCTATACAACATTTTTTATTCGTAGACTTTTGATTATAGACATTCTGACAGGTGTGAGGTGATACTTCATTGTGGTTTTGATACACATTTCTCTAATAATTTGTGATGTTGAGCATCTTGTCATGTGCCTGTTAGACATTTATATGTCTTCTTTGGTCTATTTAGGTCTTATGCCCATTTTTTTGATTGGCTTGTTTGTTATTATTATTTTTTTATTGAGTTGTATGCGCTGTTTGTGTATTTTGCTTGTTAACCTCTTGCCAGTCATATCATTTGCAAATATTTTCTCCTATTCAGTAGGTTGTCTTTTTGTGCTGTTGATGGTTTTCTTTGCTGTGCACAAGCTTTTAAGTTTGATGTAGTCCCATTTGTATATTTTTGCTTTTATTTCTTTTGTCTTAGGAGACTGATTCAAGAAAATATTGCTATGATTTATGTCAGACTGTTTTGCCTGTTTTCACTTCTAGGAGTTTTATGGAATCCAGTCTTCCATTTAGGTCTTTAAACCATTTTGAGTTTATTTTTGTGTATGGCTTGTAATGGAATGTTCTAATCTCACTATTTTACATGTGGCTGTCCAGCATTCCCAGCATTCTTGCTGAAGAGACTGTCTTTTTTTTTCATTGTATATTCTTGCCTCCTTTGTTGTAGATTAATTGACCATAGGTGCATGGGTTTAATTTCTGTGCTCTCTATTCTGTTCCCTTGATCTATGAATCTGTTTTTGTGACAATACCATAGCACAGGTTGTAGGCTTTTGATTTGTGGTTATCATGGGGTTCGTGTTTGTTGACCCATACTTATATCTATTTGATTTAAACTGATAGTCACTTAAGTTCCAACATATCTTAAAGATCTACATTTTGGGAATTCCCTGGCAGTCCAGTGGTTAGGACTCTGCACTCTCACTGCTGAGGGCCCGGGTTTGATCCCTATATGGGGAACTAAGATCCCATAAGCTGTGTGGCATGGCCAAAAAAAAAAAAAAAAAAAAAGTACATTTTTTATTCCCCTCCCCCACATTTTGTTTTTTTGATGTCATATTTTACATCTTCCTGCTTATCCCTTTACTGTTTATTATAGTTATAGTTGTTTTTACATTTTTTTGTTTTTTAATATATGTACTGGCTTATTTAAGTGACCTTCAATCCTTACTATATATTTGCCTTTCCTAGTTGGATTTTCCCTTTCCTATAGATTCTTCTTTTTCCTTTTAGAGAAGACCCTTCAACATTTCGTTTAGGATAGGTTAGTATTGCTGAACTCTTTTAGTTTTGTCTGAGAAGTTGTCTTTCCTTCTATTCCACATGATAATCTTGCTGGGTAGAGTATCTTTGGTTGCAGGTTTTTCCCTTTTGGCATTTTGAATATATCATGCCACTCCCTTCTGGCCTGCGAATTTTCTGCAGAGAAATCAGCTGATAGCCTTATGGGGATTCCCTTGTATATGACTCTTTATCTCTTGCTTCCTTTAGAATTATCTTTATCTTTAACTTTTGCCATTTTAATTATGATATGTCTTGGTGTTGGTCTGTTTGGGTTCATCTTGCCTGGGACCCTCTGTGCTTCCTGTACCTGGATATCCTTATTCTTCTTTCAATTTGGGAAAATTTTAAGCCACAATTTCTTCAGATACATTTTCTGTTCCCTTCTCTCTCTCTCTTCTCCTTCTGGAATATTTATAATGCAAATGTTGGCATATTCGATGTTATCTTAGAGATCTTGTATGTTGTGCTTTTTTTTTTTTTTTTTGTCTTTCCTTCTGCAGTTCTGATTGGGTGATTTCTAATATTCTACCTTCTAGATCACTTATGTGTCCTTCTGTGTCATTTAGTCTGCTACTCATTTCTTCTAGAGTTCTTTTTTTGAAAAAAAATTATTTAATTAATTTATTTTTTTCTGTGTTGGCTCTTTGTTGCTGCATGCGGGCTTTCTCTAGTTGCGGTGAGCGGGGTGTACTCTTTGTTGTGGTGCATGGGCTTCTCATTGCATTGGTTTCTCTTTGTTGTGGAGCATGGGCTCTAGGTGCATGGGCTTCAGTAGCTGTGGCTTATGGGCTCTAGAGTGCAGGCTTAGTAGTTGTGGCACACAGGCTTAGTTGCTTCGTGGCATGTGAGATCTTCCTGGATTAGGGCTCGAACCTGTGTCCCCTGCATTGGCATTGACAAGTGGATTCTTAACCACTGTGCCACCAGGGAAGCCCTAGTTTTCTTTTTTTCCTCAGATATTGGGTTCTTTATATTTTCTATTTCCTTGTTAAAATGATTTGTGTTTAGATCAATCTTCTCCCCTCATTCAGTTTGCATTTTTATTACCAACATTTTGAATTTTTGATAAATTGCTTATTTCTGTTTCAATATTTATTTTTTCAGAAGTTTTCTCTTGCTCTTTCAATTAAGAGTAGTTCCTCTGCTTTTTCATTTTACTTAACTTTCTCTGTCTCTATGAATATAGGTAAAACATTTACCTATTGTGGCCTTGAAGAGGTGTTGTTACGTGAGAGCATTCTTATGGAAATTGCATACGCCCAATGCCTTTGGTGGGAGGGCTGGAGTTGTGTATGCCTGTCACATCTTTCCTCAGGGTGTGCTGGCCAGTATGACCTTAGTAGTTGGTGTGGCTGCTGATGGAGAAGCTAAAGCCTGTACAAGATGTGAGGTGGGACTTCCTCTTTGCTCAGTGACTGTCACTTCCCTGTCCGGGGCAGGGTCTGCTCCTAAGTTGCTAGAGTGGAAGTCCTGAGGGTCAGGCTCCAGGTGGCTCTGTTCCCTTTAAGTGTGTGTTTTTCCTTCTCCCCACACTGGGGCCTCTGCCCCAAAGGAGGGGAGTGCTGAAGCAAATGGGGCTTATGTGCTTACAGGGGTCTGATGCTCTGCCTGTGTAAGCATCTGTGGCTCTGCTCAGATGCAGCCTATGGTTGTATGTTTTACACTGTTGTGGCTGCCTTAGTTCTAGTGTTAGGCTGTGGAATGGAGTGGGCAGGACCGAAGCATTTGTTCAGCTTGGGCTGGGGTGTACAATGAGTTGGTCATGGGAATTTGGGTGCTGTGCTACTTTCAGAAGTCTGGACCGTTTCTGATGTGCAGCTTGGGTGCCCCACCCGCACTATGCCCTGGGCCCCTGGATTGCCTCTGTGTCCCTAGATAGAGTCTTTTCTCAGGTCCTGGCAGCACTAGATCCAGTGCCAAGCTGTGGTGTGGAGTGACTGGGGCCAGGGAGTTTTCTTGGCTTGAACTGGGAAGTGTAGGGAGGTGGTAGCCACTGGGGGAGACCTATCTTTGCCTTGCTTGGGGGTAATCCAGCACCATGCCCTCCTCATGAGTGGAATCTAGGCTTCTCCAGCCTTTCTCTCTGTCCCAGCTATTTTCTGAGCAGCCAAGGGCCAGGGCCTGGCCTGGGACACCCAGTCTGTGGCTTGACCTGCTGACTCCCCAGAGTGAGTTTCCACCCCAGTGATCTCTCTTTTCCTCTTAGTCCCCTCCCAGGGGTACAGGTCCCGACCTGATTCTTTTCTTCCAGTGCTGCCTGATTTTGTGTGTATCTGTCTTGCAGCCTTGGTTGTATAAGAGTCCTTCTGTCAGTTTACAGTTAGTTTTCCACGAGAATTGTTCCACTTATAGATGTATTTTTTGTGTGTTTGTGGAGAAGTTGAACTTCTTGTCCTCTTGCTGTGCCATCTTGATCCCTTCCCCTACATCTCCTTTATCCATTCATCTATTGATGAACACTTGTTGCCATATATTGGCTATTGTAAATAATGCTGCAGTGTATGCTGGTGTGCATATATCTTTTTGAATTAGTGTTTCTATTTTCTTTGGGTAAATCCCCAGAAGCAAAATTGCTGAACTGTATGGTAGTTCTACTTTTAATTTTTAGGAACCTCCGTACTGTTTTCCATGGTGGCTGCACTAATGTATCATCTCATTAACAGTGTATTAGGGTTCCCTTTTTTCCACATCCTCACCAACACTTGTTGTTTGTTGTCTTTTTGATGATAACCATACTGATACGTGTGGGGTGGTATTTCATTGTGGTTTTGATTTGCATTTCCCTGATGATTAGTGGTGTTGAGCATCTTTTCATTTGTCTGTTGGCCATTTGTATGTCTTCTTTGGAAAAATGTCCATTGAGGTCCTCTGCCCAGTTTTTAATTGGGTTTGTTATTTTGATGTTGAGTTGTTTGAATTATTTATATATTTTGATTACTTATCCCTTATTGGATATATCTTTTGCAAATATCTTCTTCTATTGAGTAAGCCACTTTTTCATTTTGTTGATTGTTTCTGTCTTTTTGGAAAAAGCTTTTAGTTTGATGAAGTCCCATTGTTTATTTTTGCTTTCATTTTCCTTGCCTGAGGCGACAGATCCAAAAAAATTTTGCTAAGACTGATATCAAAGAATATCCCACCTGTGTTTTCTTCCAGGAGTTTTATGTTTTCAGGTCTTACATTTAAGTCTTTAATCCCTTTTGAGTTTATTTTTGTGTAGGGTGTGAGAAATTAGTCCAGTTTGATTCTTTTGCATGTAGCTGTCCAGTTTTCCCGGCACCATTTATTGAAGAGGCTGACTCTTCTCCATTATATATTCTTACCTCCTTTCTTATAGATTAATTGGCTATGTAATCATGGTTATTTTTTGGAGCTCTCTATTCAGTTCCATTAATCTGCATGTTTGCTTTTATGCTAATGTCTTATAGTTTTAATTACTATAGATTTGTAATATAGTTTGAAATCAAGGAGCATGATTTCTCCAGCTTTGTACTTCTTTCATACGATTTCTTTGGCTCTTTGGGGTTTTATGTGTTTCCATGCAAATTTTAGAATTATTTGTTCCAGTTCTGTGAAAGATGCCATTAGTGTTTTGATATGGATTGCTTTGAATCTGTAGATTGCCTTGGGTAGTATGATCATTTTAACAATATTTCTCTTCCAATCCATGAGCATGGTATATCTTTCCATTTATTTGTGTTATGTTCAATTTCTTTCATCGATTTCTTACAGCTTTCAGAGTACAGATCTTTCACATCCTTGGTTAAACTTATTTCCCCAGGTATTTTATTCTTTTTAATGCAATTGTAAGTGGGATTGTTTTCTTAATTTTTCTTTCTGATAGCTCATAATCAGTGTACAGAAATGGAACAGATTTCTTTATATTAATTTTGTATTCTGCTATTTATTTTTTAGATCTAATAGTTTTTTTGATGGAGTCAGTTTTACCTCTTCCTTTCCAATTTGGATTCTTTTTAAATTTATTTTTCTTGTCTGATTGCTGTGGCTAAGACTTTGAATAATATGTTTTATAAAAGTGATGAGAGTGGGCATCCTTGTCTTATTCCTGGCCTTAGAGGAAAAAAATTTCAGCTCTTTACCTTTGTGGATGTTTCTGGCTGTGGGTTTGTCATAGATGGCCTATATTATGTTGATGTATGTTTCCTCTATACCCATTTGTTGCGAATTTTTATCATAAATGGATGTCAGAGAATATATCAAAATGCTTTTTCTGCATCTGTTGAGATGATTGTATGATTTTTCTTCTTCAATTTTTTTTTAAATTTTATTTATTTATTTATGGCTATGCTGGGTCTTCGTTTCTGTGCGAGGGCTTTCTCTAGTTGTGGCAAGTGGGGGCCACTCTTCATCGTGGTGCGCGGGCCTCTCACTATCGCGGCCTCTCTTGTTGCGAAGCACAGGCTCCAGACGCGCAGGCTCAGTAATTGTGGCTCACGGGCCTAGTTGCTCTGCGGCATGTGGGATCTTCCCAGACCAGGGCTCGAACCCATGTCCCCTGCATTGGCAGGCAGATTCTCAACCCCTGCACCACCAGGGAAGCCCCTTCAACTTTTTAATGTGGTATATCACATCAATTGATTTACAGATATTGAACCATTCATTCATTCCTGGAATAAATCCCAGTTGATCATGTTGTATGATTCTTTTAATGTATTGTTTGCTAATATTTTATTGAGAATTTCTGCATCTATGTTTATCAGTGGTATCGACTTGTAATTTCTTTTTTGTTGTGTCTTTGTCTGGTCTTGGTATCATGTTGGTGTTGGCCTCAAAGAATGAGTTTGGAAGTATTACTTCCTCTGCAATTTTTTGGAATAGTTTGAGAAGGTTACGTGTTAACTCTTCTTTAAATGTTTAGTAGAATTTTCCAGTGAAGCTATCTGGTCCTGAAGCTTTGTTTGTTGGTAGTTTTTTGATTACTGATTCAAGTTCATTACTAGTAATTGCTCTGTTCATATTTTTTTATTTCTTCCTGATTAAGTATTGGGAGATTATATGTTTCTAGAAAGTTATCTGTTTCTTCTAGGTTTTACAATTTGTTGGCATATAATTGTAGTAACCTCTACGATCCTTTGTATTTCTGCAGTGTTGGTTGTAACTGATGAGTCTGGCTAAAGGTTTATCAATTTTGTTTATCTTTTACAAGAACCAGCTTCTAGTTTCAGTGATCTTCCCTATTTTTTTTTTTTTTTGGTCTCTATTTCATTTATTTCTGCTCTGATCTTTATTATATCCCTACTTCTATTAACTTTGGGTTTTGTTTGTTGTTCTTTTTCTATTTCTTTTAGGTATAAATTTAGATCATTTATTTGAGATTTTTCTTGTTTCCTGGAGTAAGCCTTTATCACCATAAACTTCCCTCTAGAGGTACTTTTGCTTCATCCCATACATTTGGCCTGTTGTGTTTCCATTTTAATTTGTCTCAAGACACTTTTTGATTTACTCCTTGTTTTCTTCAATTACCCATCAGTTTTTTAGTAGTGTATTGTTTAGGCTCCATATATTTATGTTTTTTCCAGTTTTTTCTTGCAGTCAATTTCTAGTCTCATACAGTTGCAGTTGGAAAAATGCTTGATATGAGTTCAATCTTCTTTAATTTACTGAGATTTGTTTTGTGGCCTAGCATGTGTTCTATTCTGAAGAATGTTCTATATTCACTTGAAAAGAATGTGTATTCTTCAGTTTTTGGATGGAATGTTCTTTATGTATGCATTAAGGCCATTTGGACTATTGGGTTCTTTAAGACCAGTGTTTTCTTATTGACTTTCTGCTTGGATATCTGTCTATTGATATAAGTGGGGTGTTAGAGTCCCCTACTTTTATTTTATTACTGTCAATTTCTTCCCTTATATTGTTAATATTGGCTATGTGTGTTTAGGTGCTCCTATGTTACATGCATATATATTTACAATTGTCATATCTTCTGATTGGATTGATTCCTTTATCACTATGTAATGCCCTTCTTTGTCTTTTTTTAATAGTCTTTCTTTTAAAGTCTATTTTGTCTGATACATGTATTGCTACCCCAGCTCTCTTTTTGTTTCTATTTGCATGGAATATCTTTTTCCATCCCGTCACCTTCAGCCTGTGTATGTCTGAAGAGAGTCTTTTGTAGGCAACATACAGATGGTTCTTGTTTTCTTATCTCTCTGTCTTTTGATTGGAGCATTTAGTCCATTTTCATTGAAAGTAAGTATTGATAAGTATTTCCTTACTGCCAAATTGTTAATTGTTTTCTGGTTGTTTTTGTAATTCTTTGTTCATTTCATCTTCTCTTGCTCTCTTTCCTTGTGATTTTTGACTACCTTTAGTGTTATGTTTGGAATCCCTTCTTTTTATTTTTCATGCATCTAATATAGGTTTTTGTTTTGTGGTTACTATGAGGTTCGTATGTGACAACATATGTATATATATGCCTAATTTAAGTTAATGATCCCAAACACATTCTAACAGTCCTACATTTTTATTACCCTGAGCCACATTTTACATTTTTGATATCATATTTTACATCTTTTTATTTTGCATATCCCTTATAGTTGATTTTACTGTTTTTTTTTAACCTTCCTACTAGCTTTATAATTGTTTGGTCCACTACCTTGACTATATGTTTGTCTTTACTGTGAGATTTTTCCTTTTATAACTTTCTCATTTCTAGTTGTGGCCTTTTCTTCTCTGCTTAGAGAAGTCCCTTTAATATGTCTTGTAAGGCTTATTTGGTTTTGATGAACTCTTTTAACTTTTGCTTATCTCTAAAACTCTTTATCTGTCCTTCCATTCTGAATGATAACCTTGCTGGGTAGAATACTCTTGGTTGTAGATTTTTTCCTTCAGCACTTTGAATACGTGTGGTGCCACTGCTTTCTGGCCTGCAAAGTTTCTGCTAAAAAGTCAAACAATGGTCTTATGGGAGTCCCCTTATATGTATCTAGTTGCTTTTCTCTTGCTGCTTTTAAGATTCTTTCGGGCTTCCCTGGTGGCTCAGTGGTTGAGAGTCCACCTGCTGATGCAGGGGATGTGGGTTCGTGCCCCAGTCCGGGAAGATCTCACATGCCGCGGAGCGGCTAGGCCTGTGAGCCATGGCCACTGAGCCTGCATGTCCGAAGCCTGTGCTCCGCAACGGGGAGAGGTCACAACAGTGAGAGGCCGGTGTACCGCAGAAAAAAAAAAAAAAAAGATTCTCTCTTTATCTTTAATTTGTGACATTTTAATTAGAATGTATTTTGATGTGGACCTCTTTGGGTTCATCTTTTTTGAGACTTTGTGTGCTTCCTGGACTTGGATGTGTGTTTCCTCCTTCAGTTTAGGTAAGTTTTCAGGTATTATTTCTTCAAATAAGTTGTCTATGTTTTTATCTCTCTTATTCTTCTGGGACCCCCTATAATGCAAGTATTAGTATGCTTGATGTTGTCTCAGAGGTCTCTTAAACTATCCTCATTATTATTATTATTCTTTTTCTATTCAGCTTGGGTAATTTCCACTACTGTTTTCCAGATCATTGATCTGTTCCTCTGTATCATGTAGTCTACTGTTGATTCCTTCTGTCTTATTTTTAAATTTCAGTAATTGTATTCTTCAGCTGTACTTGATTCTTCTTTATACTTTCTAACTTTTTGTTGAAATTCTCTGTTCATCCAGTCTTCTCTTGAGTTTGATGAGTATCTTTATACTCACTACCTTGAACTCTTTATCAGGTTGATTGCTTATTTCCATTTCATTTAGTTCTTTTTCTGAGGATTTGTCTTTCCTTCATTTGGAACATATTCCTCTGTCTCCACATTTTGTCTAATTCTCTGTGTTTATTTCTATGTGTTAGGTATGTTGGTTAGCTTTCCTGTTATTGGAGAGTGGCCCTATGTAGGAGACATCCTGTGTGGTCCAGCAGCATACACCCCTTTGGCCATTAGAGCTGTATGCTTTAGGGGTGTCCCCTATGTTGGCTATATGCATACTTTGTTGTGGCAGGGCCGACTACTGTAGGTGCACTGGTAGGCAAGGCTGGCCCTCGGCCTGCTTTGCTGTGAACCCCTGCCTGGTATCGTTGCTACTGGATTGCTGGAGGGTGGAGTAGACTTCCTGTACTGCTGTCTGTATAACCAAGGTAGTGGCTGGTGCTGGCCTGCTTATGGGTGTGACCTAGACCCCACAAGTGTTTCATATATTTAGAAACTTATTAAGTTCAGAAATGTTCTTGACTATCATGTCTTTCTGATCAATTCCTTTTTATCATTATAAAATATTCCTCTATCTTTCTTAATATTTTCTGCTCTGTTATTCTGTTATTTTATTTTGCCTAGTGTTAATATTGATATTTGTGGCTTTCTTTCTATTAGCATTTTCCTGATGTGTCTTTGATATTAATTTTATCTGTTTATAATTAAATAAACCAATTTCATAAGGAATATGTGAATTTATTCTTGTAAAATAATCATACAATTGCAGAAATATGTTAAGGGAACATTAATGTCCCTTTTCACTCCATTTCAATTCCATTCTTATTGCCCAAGATAATTGCTATTTTTTTGTGTATATTTTCCAGACCCATTTATAGGCAGTGACACTTTTTTTTTCTATTTTTTTTCTATTTTTTTTCTCTCTTATGAAACTCTTGTTAAGGTGGATGTTGGTCTGTCTGGATGAGTCTCCTGGATTTTAATTTTTTTTTCTTTTCATACTTTGCATTTTCTTGCCATTTTCTCATTCTGGGAGAATTCTTTGGCTTTCTTTTTTATCACTAATTTGTGTTATTAGTGTGTTTATGTCTTCAATTGTGTAGTTTTTGTATCTGCAATACCATTTTTAATTTCCAAGAAAGCCAGTGGTTTTATTGTGGTTCTTCTTTTTATAGCTATGGTAAACATTTAAATATCTTTGAGGATATTAAGTATACTAATTATATTTCATTAAGAGTTTAGTTTTCTGTTTGTTGAGTTTGAGGCCTCTCTTTAATTCTTTTGGTGTTTCTTAAATGTTCGGCAGTTGTCTGCTTGGATAAGAATCACGTTGGGTGCTAGTAAAAGTGAAGATTTCACTTCACCATTTAGAGCTACTTTGATGATGGGGTCATGAATCTTTTTCAAGAAACAAGCTTCCCAAGTGATTTTTATGCACACTAAATGTTGACAAATATTCAACTAGATTGTACAGTATTAGTAGCTGTAGTGTATTTTGTAGTAAACTAAATATTCATGTAATTTATTTGCAGTCATTGTAAGGTTCTTATTACAGGAGTACTAGGTCAAGTTATACTGGAGTAAGAGAGTAAGGAGATTTAGGTGCTCCTTAGACCAGGAAGTGGTTTATCTTCCTGGAGCAGGAACTTCCTGTCCCTTGTGGTGTATATTGCCTAGATTCTTTGATCACAGAAGAAACATTCTGGGCTCTAAAGTTACAACCCACATGGGGCTTCTTAGGCTAAAGTCTGCAGAAATCCATCTATAGAATCCAGGGTGTCTCTGGACTTGGTTGAGAAAAAATTTAGAACTTTATTTTCAAAGTTCTATCTCAAATTTAGCATTTTGTTTAATTATTAATATAGGTGACAAACCACAGTAGTGTGGGCAATACCTAAGACTTTTTCATGAATGGGAATTACAGATATTTTCATACCACAATACAGGTATGCAAAATATCATTTATGATTGCACTACCTCTAAATTATAGAAGTTATTAGATCCACTGCTAGATCTCATTAGTTCATGTTTGTTAATATGACAAATTTAAAAATATTTTTTAACTGTCAATGTAATTGTTTTCCTTTTAAATCTTTGTTTTTTATTTTATGTATTATGGTCATTGTTTTGAGAAGAGCTTTATTTTTCACCAGACTATAAATGGAGTCCAGGACAAGTTTAAGAACTGCTAGACTTGACTTGACTTGTGACTTTTGTCTGGGTCAGTTGCTGAGTAAGTTTTTTTCTGAGAGTTGGATATTAGCTTAATTGTTCTGCCCTTTAATTACTTAAAATACAATATGTTCAACTTATAGAGCCTTTGATTCTAGAGTATTGCTGGAAAGTCTTAATTATTTTTGAAGTCTTTTTTTCCCCTAAGTGGAATTGCTCTTTTCTTGATTTTAATCATTATCTTGTTTTTTTCTTTTCTTCTTCCTTCTCTTCTTTTTTTCTTCCTTCCTCTTTACCTCCCACAATTTTCATCACTACCCCCTCTTTTCTTATTTTGTTCTTTTCATTATTTATTGAGTAGTTAATATACACAGATATGTACAAATTCAAAAGATACAATGATGTCTAGTGATTTGGGGGTAAATAAGATTAAAAACAATATATCCTGAAAACCTCTTCACAAAGGTAGAAGAGAAAGAAAGGTTTTATTATTGAGTAAGCATTAAACCAGAATATGACACAAATCACAGGCAAACTGCTAAAGAGATTGCAGATACAGAAGGAAGTCTCACCATTTTATATAAGTAAGCAGATACAACCCATTACATACATGTTTTCAAGAAAAATAACTAGTCCTCAAATAGGAGTACTTGATAGTACTCTTTTGCCTGCATAACTCACCATAAATTAATCAGGTAATTAGAATGACAGTCTGTGTTAGGTAATTGCCTTTACCCACAGTAAAGTTTAACTTCTTATATCTTTATGACAGGAGATAGGTTTGTAGCTTGGAGCCACATGCCTGTAGAAGTTAGGCTCCCACATAAATTGGGAGATAGGGGTGCTATCTTCTTTGATGAGTACATTTCAAAGAGATGGCTCTCATGTCCTCGAGAAAGACATTCCTGGGTGAAAAGCTGGAAAGAAGTTTACTTACACATATGTCAAAGAGAGAGAGAAAAAACAGTGACAAGATTTCTAAAGTAAATGATAAAAAAAAAGGGTGTGGGCAGTCTCTTTCCTTTTTTGCCCCAGGGAAATTATTTTTCTTTTTTTAAAATTTATTATTTATCTTTACTTTTTCCCCAGAAACAATCATTTTTGACCATTCTTTGTGTATTCTTCAGAGGTGGTACCTGTATTTACAAGTGTGGGTATAACTGTGGGATAAATTCCTAGCATGGTACCTGTTCTATGAAAGTCTTTTGAATCAGAAAATTTCCAGGCTCTGTTTTCAAGCCTCTTATAATCCAGTGTCAACTGAAAAAAAAATTTGCAACCTCAAAGTTGAGAATTATGTTTTATTTGGTGGACTTTCTGAGTACTTAAGCCTGGAAGATGAACTCTCAGATAGCTCTGAGTGACCTTTCCAAAGAAGTCAGGGAGGAGCCAGGATATATCGTAGTTTTTTTTTTTTTTTTAAAAACAGGTAGTCGGAAAATAAAAAAATTACTGTTAATTATGGAATATTACTCAGCCATAAAAAATGAAATAATGCCATTTCCAGCAACATGGATGGACCTAGAGATTATCGTACTAAATGAAGTAAGTCAGACAGAGAAAGACAAATATATGACATCACTTGTATGTGGAATCTAAAAAATAATACAAATGAACTTATTTACAAAACAGAAACAGACTCACAGACATATAAAACAAACTTATGGTTCAGAGGGAAAAGGGTGGGGAGGGATAAATCAGGAGTATGAGAGTAACAGACACACACTACTACATACAAAATAAACAGCAAGGACTTACTGTATAACAGGGAACAATATTCAATATCTTGTAATAACCTATAATGGAAAAGAATCTGAAAAAGTATATATACATATATATGTAAATATTTGTATATATGAGAGAGAGAGAAAGAGAGAAAATCTAGCATAATATTGTAAATCAACTATACTTCAATTAAGAAAAGAACAAAAACAAAAAAACCTAAATCACTATTTAAAGGCTTAGAAAACAAAAAAAGATTACTGTTGGTTAACGAAAAACCATACATCTCAAGTTAGTGAATTTAGTACTTTTCTATGTATGGGAAGATGCAAGAGTGTGGGCTCATTGAAATCATTTCTTTGATATGCACCTTAACTATCTAGGGCCAGTATCCTGCTTTTCTCCATCCTGAATCCCCTCAGGGTACACAGTTGTGGGTGGCTGCAATGACTGATAGCTTGATGGCTGGAACATCCTTTGTTTATTGATATGGCAGGTGACATTCTTCATCCACAGTGCCTCCTCTTGGTCATAAAGTCGACAAATATTTGGGAGGTATTTCATAACCAATTTTGTCCCACAGTGCTAGGAAGGCTTATTCCTAGATCAGATGAAGATTCTGTTGATAGGCCACTCAATGTGTTAATTTTTGGATCAGGCCCTGTTGATAATCTAAAATTCTCTGGATCACCTGTCTTACTAGTCTAATATGATCCAGGAAATGTTTTCCCTTGTTGTTTCTTCCCATATCTAGAGTTGTGCTATTACAATATTCTATGTAGAGTTAAATATATGATCTACTGTCTTAAGATGTTTATCTGTTATTAATTTTGTCAGAGGCCTGATTACACATTGAGTAATGTAAGAGACAACAATCTTATAAAGCAGATAGGATGTAAGTAATATAGCTAGTAACATTAATGAAGTCCTAGTGCAGCAGAGAGGGGTACAAGGCATAAATAATTTGAAAACAACCAGAAAGAACATATTAAAACAATAATTAGTATAACTGGTTGTTATCTGATTGCAATAAGCCATCAAGTTCACAGGTGAGCCAGCTGAAAAAGCCAAATTCTGGAAAGATCAGGTAGAGAGAAAAAGATAAATGTTTCATCTTTGTTTACAAAGGTGTACTTTATTAACGTGTTATAGGTTATAGTGTAAGAGGAAAGGTTTTTCTGGAAAACAAAGATTGAAAGCCAGTATATTTCAGAAAAAGTCATAAATTATAAATCATATTTATCAATTCATTCAGTCCCATATAATTAATTCCTGTTGATCTGGATGAAGTTGTCAGGTTTTCCATAGAGTTTTGTAATTTCTTAACCAGTTCAGTGGTATGATTTAAAACTTATCAGAAACAGACTTTTCAAAAAGTCAATTTTATGACTCTTTTTGGAGATCTTCATTTTATAAAAGCATCAGAGTAAAACAATGATTGCCTATAAACAAGACTTCAATGCCTGAATTTGCAATTTGGGTGGATGTATGTATAACCGTGTTTATAAGATGGTTTTCCAGCAAGAGAATCTATTTATGTGGACTGGCAGAAAAACTCCTCACAGGAACACACCATTAAGGATGAACAGCAAAATGAAATTGAGGTTAGTCTTATTTGGGACTGTCATATCAGTTTGATTAATCAGTAAATCAATGTACTTTAGTTTCAGAGCTTATAAATTCAGCTTTCTTATTAGCAGTGATTAACACATTTCATAGTACTTATCTGGGAGAGAAAGTGCTTTTGGCTCTAAGAGATTTGCTTTAATTTTTTTTTTTTTTAATAAAAGCTTGTTTCCTTCTTAGGGGAATCATATTCCTAAGTTCATATTTTCCTCTTTTAAAGAGAGGGCTAATATTGCTTCTTTTCTGCAGTAATGAAATTGGAGTTCCCAGCCCATGCTTTTAAGCACTATGCTATAGAGTCTACAGCAGGAGAATGGTAGACAATCTGGTTTTGAAACTAAATTTGGAGGAACCATACCGAATATCAAGCTAACAAATTTGGACTTTATTAAGTGAGGAATATTTGATTAGGGAGGGAGAAAATCAAATAGATGTTGTGGGAAGATTAATCAGTTGTGATGTGCAGATTATTTTGTAGGGCTAGATATTTGGAGGCAAGAAGAATCAAGAGATTTTTTAAAAAAAATTTCCAGTAAGAGATAATAAGGATTAAAACGAGGGCAGTTGAAATGGAAAGGGAAGGGTTAGCTATAAAGAAGGAAGAATTGACAGTTGTAGTGACTATAAAGGGTGAGAAAGGAAAATGGCCCAAGATGGCTTAGATATCAAACAGACCTATGCTTGGAAGAATGGTGGCATCATACCCTTAATAGAAGGATGAACTGAATTGGGAGAAGGAAGATCTGATATGAAGCAAGGGAGATAGCAAAAAATAAATTATTACAAGCTTCTGAGTATTCGTATATATATATATATTTTGGAGTGAGTCTTATGAGGGGGAATCATTTGAACACATGTAAATATGGTATGTGAACTGAAATAAACAAGTTACCATTTCTGTAACTATTTCTTAAAGAACATTAGTTAAAATTATTCCAAGTCCAGAAGGTTCGCTAGCCTCTAGCTTTATTTAAGTAGAGATGTCCATGGTTCCCTCTTCATATAGCCGTAGACACAATTAGTAACCAGATTATCACGAAGCCTTTGGAATGTTATATTTACCATGTAAAGTGATCACTTATGGTCACTTTGTTTCTGCCAAATGTAGCAAACTTTCTAACATGGTCAATCTGTTGGACAAAGCACTTTGCTCAACATGGATTGGTGCTTATTTGAGAGATATCCTGAGAATAAGCTGAGATTAAGAAATGTGAGGTAGCCTCAGTTACTAATCTACTCTTACCTTTAAAAAATTTAGTAAAATATAATTTTATTGGTGTTTGATATTGTGAATTCCAGCTTTAATTTATAGAAATCTGTTTTTACTCTAATAAAAGTATGAAGGGTGGAAAATTTTAGAGTTCTTTGTTTTTAGGACACAGTTTGATAAAACTTGGTTAGTGGTGTGGGTCATAGTAGAGCTCCATGCTTTCTTCCTCAGGATGTTGATTACTGCTTTATTACAGAGAACATTGTACAGTGGCCATGCTGTTCCTAGACTTTGGCGCCTATAGCTTTTGTTAGTGGCAGGTGTTCACTGCTAAGTTTAAGATTTAGGGTTGCCTAAATCCAGCCATAGGATCTATCATTTATAAGCTTTATTTGCACATTTTAGTATTTATAGTAGATTTCGAAAGGCAAGAGAGGTGGCAGGCAATTAAATTTTGAAACCTCATTACACTTTATGCTATGAGTAGAATTTCAAAGTTTGCTTTCTTGGAACAGTTGAAAAGAAAAAAACAGCCATTGTAAAATCTAAACAGAAATTTTTGTTGAAAATACTATTGATTGTGAAGAAAATATTGCCAACATATTAGTTTTTATAATAAGTAGCTTAATGTTTGAAAGAAATGGCAAAATATCTCATGTTTTCTTCCACAAATCTGGGGCTGTCTTCATGGTTGTACAACCTGTGCAGTTACACAGGGCCCCATGTTTGGAAGTAGCTCACATTTATTTTAATTATCTGAAGTTGCTATCTTGAAATTCTGAATACATTTTGAACAAAGGGGCCTGCATTTTCATTTTCATTGAGCCCCCCACTGCCCTGCTCCAAATTATGTAACTGGTCCTGCATAAATCCCTTGGTTACTTTCAGATTAACTTGTACCCTGTTTAGTTCCCATTACTGTACCTGATCTCAGCTCACTTTTAACATATGAAATCCAAGATAGAATTGCAAATAAAGTGAAGTCTGCTGATTTAGGTTGATTACTGGCATTTAAGCAGTTTGGACTAAGTGCAAGTTACATGTTCAGAAAATCTTAGCTTTGTTAGCCACAAATGACCACTTGAAGTTAAATAAATAATTTAGCAGGCAGGATCCAAAAGAGGAAAGACCAAAGGCCCCAGAGCAAAGGGAAAAAATGGAAAGCAATGAATAGACATGAGGTGCCTTCCAACACTCTCTCTGACTCTTCTCTAAGCCTGTGATAAGCCATTCAACTGGCATATGTCATATCCTGCAGATGGAAAAACAGCCTGTGGAAGTGTATATAAGTGCAGATGCATGGATCTGTCATGCAGCTGCCAGAGGTTATATTTGTTAAGCAGCCTGCCAGTGGCCATGAGTTTTGAAGAAGGGTAGCTGCTTTGTGGGAGGTAGATTATTCTTATTTGTTCCACATGGAAACCATGCTGTCTCTAATAGGCATAGTGGCTTCTTCAATGCCTAGAATGAGTCTGACCATATTTTTCTTCTTACGTTACTCAGTTATGTGACTGTTGGGCTAGTATATGGAGTCAGCCTTACAGAGAGGGAGGGAGGCCAGAGGTAGAGTTGGAATTCTGGTGATAGACGAGGCAGTGTAATAAATAGATTCAGCCATCAGGTCCAGAGACTGAGGGAACATCAGTTGAGGTCAATTGACATCTTGATGAAAAACAGATGAGACATATCCTACTGTGACACATCATACTGAAGGTAGTGAGAATAGTCTGTTTTATTTGACATTTTCTAATACTGGAGAATTTCTAAGTTTGAATATTTCTAATTTAAATATAGGGCTTAAATAGTTGTAAGAAGATGTAATGTGTGTGGTGTTTATGTTACAGTTATATTGAAAAGGTGAATGAAAAGTGTATACATGACTGTTTTGGGCTTGGGGAGATTAATGAGGAAAGGGCAATAGATTGAGAATCATTTTCTATCTGGTACATGACCTGTGGGCATCTTTGGGGTCATGAAACAGCAAGACTGGCGTGAGCTGGGGAAAGAATGAGAATTTTGACCTGCTGTAGACCCCCACTTACTGATCCTCAGTATAAGTGGATTTGGAGAAGGGATCACCTTACCTCTAGTAAACAGATTACAATTTACCAGAGAGCCTCCTTGGAACCACTGTGTTTAGAGGGAGAATCACATTCAGTGCTAATGTAGATGTTCTATCAACCAAGGATCCTGGCTCTGAAGGAATTTTGTGCTCTTTTGGGGGAGCAATTGTCTTACTTTGAGAGACTCCTTAATTTGAAATGTTGGGTGCTCTACTCTTTTTTTTTTTTTTTTTTTTTTGTGGCCTCTCCAGTTGTGGAGCACAGGCTCCGGACGCGCAGGCCCAGTGGCCATGGCCCACGAGCCCAGCCGCTCTGCGGCATGCGGGATCCCCCCAGACCGGGGCACGAACCCGTGTCCCCTGCATCGGCAGGCGGACTCTCAACAACTGCGCCACCAGGGAAGCCCTGGGTGCTCTAGTCTTTTCTTCAATTGTAAGAGTTTCCATTTCCTGTTGACTCATATAATCACTGAGGATATTTTGAAATTTCCACACACTTTTTTCCCTGCCAGATCTTCAAATATGGAACTAGCAGCGTAGTCACAATTAAGTTAAATTGAAAACCCTCTAAATTTAATAATTTCTCATCCAGACTACAGAAAAATAACCCTGACATCCTTACCTAAATTAGTTTTCATTGGCGCCTGATACTTCTTTCCCATTAGCTATCTTGATATGTACCCCTGCTAGTCTCTCTCTAGATAAGATGATCCTTCCAAGCACTGCTTTTGGTCTTCATATTCAATTACTTTTAGGGAGAAAGAGTCCTTACTACAATTTTGCTTGGCAGTCATAATGGTAAACTAGTGTATTATGGCTCCCTGATTAGAAAAGTCTGAAATAGAGTCCAATGATGAAATTTTTCTTCATGGCATTATTTATTGCTAAATTTAAAGTATATAGTTTATGCTCTTTAATAGCATATCACACTGCATGAAATCAATATCTAATTGAAAAATAGTCTGGATATGTAGATGCATTCTTTTAACATTAATTTTATTTTTAATGTTGTTCTGCATCCTATTTACCAAAGCTATGAGAATATTGTAACATTCAGAAGGGGACATACTGGACACCTGCAGTTTATAATAATATAAAAACCAGTAGCCTTTTAGATTGTTTTATAATGATGAAAACTGGATTTAGGGGGCTGAATTGTTAAGAACTTTTGTAATCATTCTCTTATCACCTAAATGTTCTGCTGAATAATTAAACACAGTAGCTGGTTGGTTTCATTACTGCCAATGTGCATGACACAGGAGGTTTTAGCAAACTGCTTCTTTCCCTTCACTTTCTTTCTTCTCATTTCCTCTGCTTTCCTCTATCCTCCTTCCCTGCCTCCATTCCTCTCAGTCCCTCCTCAACTTCCCTTTCATCTTTCCTCTCTTTCCCTCCTCCTTTACCTTATTTGCATCTCTCTCCCCTCTCTATGTCCTTCTCTCCTCCTCCTTGTATCTCACATGTTCTTGTTTCTTAAGAGAATTAAATATCTAAATCAGATTTATTAAGCACTTAAGGAAAACATAAGGCCTTTGGTAAAATCTCTAAAAGAGCAAAGAATAGCAGAAGGAATGATCTTGTTTTAACATTTTTCTGACCAACTTTTGAATATGTCATTATATATCTAGTAAAGCAAAAAGATCTGAACAGCAGTAAGTGAAAAATCAGTTGATTTTTCTATATGTATTCTTAACTTGGAAAAGACATTAAGCCAGGAACTGATGTTTCTAGTTATACATCCATACCCTATAATGAACAGCACTAGCAATATCTGTCTTGAATTTAAAAAGAGAAGGCTATAAAATGAAGCATCATGGATTAAACTGTGGAATAGGTGAACATCATCTTTGGTGGTCCTTCCCATCCTTCCTGTCAGACTTCTTTTTTCTCAGAGTATCTGTTCCCTCTTTTCCCACTGATACTCTGTATCTGTATCCTAGCCACCTAAGACTTGCTTCATGCCCCTCCACACTGTGATGCATATTCTCTTGAGCTGCCTCTTTTTCTTTTATTTTAACTAACTTATTTTTAACTAGTCATAAGGGAAAAGACCTGATAAACTAAAACCTTGATGACTTACAACAGCTTAAAATTCTGTCCTCTCCTAGTGCTTTCTCCAAAGATACCTGCCAGTTTAGGGAAACAGTGCTTTTAATCACAATCAATCAACCACTTTTAGTGTAGATAATAGGCACCAATGGTGGTTCTATATTGTAAGGGAGGTTTGCTAAGCAACAAATTATAGTACAGAGGTATCGATCTCTTCAACCTGCTACATGGGAGTCATCACTACCTTTTATCTAGTGAAATCCAGCTAACAGGATATCATAACAAAAGAATTTCACATCCTGAAAAATAAAATGAAAAGCAGTTTCTAGAGCTGTGTTGTTCAATATACTAGCCGTTTGTCAGATGTAGCTACTTGAATTTAAAATTAAGCTAATCACAATTAAATAAAATTAAAAATTCAGTTCCTCAGTTGTGCTAGCCACATTTTAAGTGTTTAATAGCTATATGTAGCAGGTGGCTACTGTATTGGCCATTGTAGATACAGAAAATTTTCATCATCACAAAAAGTTGTTTTGGACAGCACTCTAGAGTGTACTTTGGAGTGAATACAGTTTTATCCCAATTTCTTATCAAGACTGCAGGCTTTATGGAGAATCCAAAATGATAATTTTAGTTATCTTATAGATTCATACATTCTAAATATAGATTTTCAAACACAATGACTCAAATTATTTTTTTCCCTAGCCACAGTTAACTAGAAAATTATTTAGAAATATTTGAGTTAATTTCTATTTAACTACATATTCAACTTGAGGCAAAAAGGCCAATTCTTAACTTTTTTCATGCCAAGAACATCTTTAATTGTAATTTTAAAATATTCAGAATATTATCTCCACAATTTTTAAATACTGCTGCTCTAGAGAACATGAGGAAGGAGTTAGAGACCACATCAAGAGCATCTGGAGGATGCTGTTATTGAGAAATTGTTACCACCTAGCAGTCATGTTTTCACTCTTTTTCCAAGGGATTTTAGGGCAGACATGACTTTTAGAGTCTTACGGTTACTTGGTATGACTGTGCCACACTGGCTACTCTTTTTTCTGTGCTCTACTATGCACAGTCCACTCATGAATCTAGAGCTTGTACTTAACCTGTTATTTCTCCCAAAGGATATAATTATAGACAGAAGTGGAAGGTGGAATCAAATAGAGCACAAATCGGATTATTTATTTTTTTCAATTGCCCCCTCTGTACCTTTTCTCTCCTTTGTTGATGAATTGCTTTCTGGGAGAACTCCACAGACATAACAGTTGGCATAAACCTTGGACATGGTAGGAACTATTCAAACGTTTGTTTAAATTTTACAGGTTTGTATTCAATTAGGTTTGCAATCAGTTTGGACCTAGAAGGTAGGAAACACATGACATTACTGAGACAATTAAGAAGAATTAACACTACTTAAAAATTTTGGAGCATCTGTAATATTTTTAGTGACATTATTGTATATAAAAATTATCTGTCTTGTCTGTATGTTCAATGTAGACAGAATAAGGTAATCATCATTGCTTATATATTTTTAGGACTTTCTATTTACACATGGTTTAAAAACAAACTATGAGTAGAGATAAAACAAACATGTAAACATGTATTTCCAAATAGATAATCAATAACAAAGACTTAACTCGCTCCTTCATTAAAATATGTTACCTTAGTCAGAAATATTCTGTTAAGAATATATACTAAGAGATTGGTTCAAGATGGTGGAGAAGAAGGACATGTGCTCACGGCCTTTTGTGAGAACGCTGGAATCACAACTAACTGCTGAACAGTCATCGACAGCAAGACACTAGAACTCACAAGAAAGATACCCCACATCCAAAGACAAAGAAGAAGCTGCATTAGGATGGTAGGAGGGGTGCAGTCACAATAAAATCAAATCCCAATACCACTGGGTGGGTGACTCACAAACTGGAGAACAGTTATACCACAGATGTCCATCCACTGGAGTGAAGGTTCTGAGCCCCATGTCAGGGTTCCCAACCTGGGGATCTGGCCATGGGAGGAGGAATTCCCAGAGAATCAGACTTTGAAGGCTAGTGGGATTTGATTGCAGGACTTCAACTGGACTGGGGAAAACAGAGACTCGACTCTTGGAGGTCACACACAAAGTAGTGTGTGCATCAGGACAGAGTGGGAAGGAGCACTGACCCCATAGGAGACTGAACCATACCTACCTGCTAGTGTTGGAGGGTCTCCTGCAGAGGCAGGGTGTGGCTGTGCCTCACTTTGGGGACAAAGACACTGGGAGCAGAAGTTCTGGGAAGTACTCCTTGGCGTGAGCCCTCCTGGAGTCCTCCATTAGCCCCACCAAAGGGCCTGTAGGCACCAGTGCTGTGTTGCCTCAAACCAAACAACCAACAGGGAGGGAAATCAGCCCCACCTATCAGCAGAAAAGAGAATTAAAGTTTTACTGAGCTCTGCACACCAGAGCAATCCCCAGCTCTACCCACCACCAGTCCCTCTGATCAGGAAACTTCCACAATCCTCTTAGAAAGCCTCATCCACCAGAGGGAAGACAGTAGAAGCAAGAACTACAATCCTGCAGCCTGTGGAACAAAAACCACATTCACAGAAAGATAGACAAAATGAAAAGGTGGAGGACTATGTACCAGATGAAGGGACAAAATAAAACCCCAGAAAAACAACTAAATGAAATGGAGATAGGCAACCTTCCAGAAAAAGAATTCAGAATAATGATAGTGAAGATTATCCAGGACCTCAGAAAAAGAATGGAGGCAAAGATCGAGAAGATGGAAGAAATGTTTACCAAAGACCTAGAAGAATTAAAGAACAAACAAACAGAGATGAACAATACAATAACTGAAATGAAAAGTACACTACAAGGAATCAATAGCAGAATAAGTGAGGCAGAAGAACGGATAAGTGACCTGGAAAACAGAATGGTTGAATTCACTGCTGAAGAATAGAATGAAGAAAAAAGAATGAAAAGTAATGAACACAGCCTGTGAGACCTCTGGGACAACATTAAACACACCAACATTCGCATTATAGGGGTCCCAGAAGGAGAAGAGAGAGAGAAAGGACCCAAGAAAATATTTGAAGAGATTATAGTCGAAAACTTCCCTAACATGGGAAAGGAAATAGCCACCGAAGTCCAGGAAGTGCAGAGAGTCCCAGGCAGGATAAACACAAGGAGAAACACGCTGAGACGCATAGTAATCAAACTGACAATAATTAAAGGCAAAGAAAAATTACTGAAGGCAAAAAGGGAAAAATGACAAATAACACACACGGGAACTCCCATAAGGTTAACAGCTGATTTCTCAGAAGAAACTCTACAAGTCGGAAGGCAGTGGCATGATATATTTAAAGTGATGAAACGGAAAAACCTACAACTAAGATTACTCTACCCAGCAAGGATCTCATTCAGATTCGACAGAGAAATCAAAAGCTTTACAGACAAACAAAAGCTAAGAGAATTCAGCACCACCAAACCAGCTCTACAACAAATGCTAAAGGAACTTCTCTAAGTGGGAAACACAAGAGAAGAAAAAGACCTAAAAAGCAAACCCAAAACAATTAAGAAAATGGTAATAGCAAAATATATATTGATAATTACCTTAAATGTGAATGGATTAAATACTCCAACCAAAAGACACAGGCTCGCTGAATAGATACAAAAACAAGACCCATATATGTGCTGTCTACAAGAGACCCACTTCAGGGACTCATACAGGGACTCATACAGACTGAAAGTGAGGGGATGGAAAAAGATATTCCATGCCAATGGAAATCAAAAGAAAGCTGGAGTACCAATCCTCATATCAGATAAAATAGACTTTAAAATAAAGAATGTTACAAGAGACAAGGAAGGACACTACATAATGATCAAGGGATCAATCCAAGAAAAAGATATAACAATTATAAATATATATGCACCCAACATAGGTGCACCTCAATACATAAGGCAAATGCTAACAGCTATAAAAGAGGAAATCGACAGTAACACAGTACTAGTGGGGGACTTTAACACCTCACTTACACCAATGGAAAGATCATCCAGATAAAAAATTAATAAGGAAACACATGCTAAAATGACACAATAGATCAGATAGATTGAATTGATATTTATAGGACATTCCATCCGAAAACAGCAGATTACACTTTCTTCTCAAGTGCACATGGAACATTCTCCAGGATAGATCACAGCTTGGGTCACAAATCAGGCCTCGTTGAGAAGATAAAATTGATAAACCATTAGCCAGACTCATCAGGAAAAAGAGGGAGAGGACTCAAATTCATAAAATTAGAAATGAAAAAGAAGTTACAACAGACACCGCAGAAATACAAAGCATCATGAGACTACTACAAGCAGCTCTATGCCAGTAAAATGGACAACCAGGAAGAAATGGACTAATTTATAGAAAGGTATAACCTTCCAAGACTGAACCAGGAAGAAATAGAAAATATAAACAGACCAGTCACATGTACTGAGATTGAAACTGTGATTAAAAATCTTCCAGGGCTTCCCTGGTGGCGCAGTGGTTGAGAGTCCGCCTGCCGATACAGGGGACATGGGTTCGTGCCCCGTTCCGGGAAGATCCCACATGCCACAGAGCGGCTGGGCCCGTGAGCCATGGCCACTGAGCCTGCGCATCCGGAGCCTGTGCTCTGCAACGGGAGAGGCCACAATGGTGAGAGGCCCGCGTACCGCAAAAGCAAACAAACAAACAAAAGTCTTCCAACATGGGCTTCCCTTGTGGCTCAGTGGTTGAGGGTCCGCCTGCCAATGCAGGGGACACAGGTTCATGCCCTGGTCCGGGAAGATCCCACATGCCGTGGAGCGGATAGGCCCGTGAGCCATGGCCACTGAGCCTGCGCATCCGGAGCCTGTGCTCTGCAACGGGAGAGGCCACAATGGTGAGAGGCCCGCGTACCGCAAAAGCAAACAAACAAACAAAAGTCTTCCAACATGGGCTTCCCTTGTGGCTCAGTGGTTGAGGGTCCGCCTGCCAATGCAGGGGACACAGGTTCATGCCCTGGTCCGGGAAGATCCCACATGCCGTGGAGCGGATAGGCCCGTGAGCCATGGCCACTGAGCCTGCGTGTCTGGAGCCTGTGCTCTGCAACGGGAGAGACCACAACAGTGAGAGGTCCGCGTACCGCAAAAAAAACAAAAACAAAAACAAAAACATTTTGCAACAAACAAAAGTCCAGGACCAGATGGCTTCACAGGTGAATTCTATCAAACGTTTAGAGAAGAGCTAACACCCATCCTTCTCAAACTATTCCAAAAAATTGCAGAGGAAGGAACACCCCTAAACTCATTCTACGAGGCCACTATCACTCTGATAACAGAACTAGACAAAGATACCACAAAAAAAGAAAATTATAGACCAATATTACAGATGAATATAGATGCAAAAATCCTCAACAAAATACTAGCAAACAGAATCCAACAACCCATTAAAAGGATCATACACCATGATCAAGTGAGATTTATCCCAGGGATGCAAGGATTCTTAAATATATGCAATCAATCAATGTGATACACCGTATTAAAAAGTTGAAGAATAAAAACCATATGGTCATCTCAATAGATGCAGAAAAAGCTTTTGACAAAATTCAACATGCATTTATGATAAAAACTCTCCAGACAGTGGGCATAGAGGGAACCTACCTCAACATAATAAAGGCCATATACGACAAACCCACAGAAAATAGCATTCTCAATGGTGAAAAGTTGAAACCATTTCCTCTAAGATCAGGAGCAAGAGAAGAATGTCCACTTTGTCACTCGTATTTAACATAGTTTTGGAAGTCCTAGCCATGGCAATCAGAGAAGAAAAAGAAATAAAAGGATACAAATTGGAAAAGAAGAAGTAAAACTGTCACTG